>NW_006297815.1:906926-917926 GCF_000327345.1 Myotis davidii | reverse complement strand
TTATTCATTTCAAACGGGCTGGATCCGGCCCGCGGGCCGTAGTTTGCCCATGGCTGCACTAGGAAGTGGCAGAGCTGGGTCTGACCCAGGCACCTTAGCACCTGTGGGAGCCTGCAGTCACCCCACTGTTTCCGGGTCCGGCTGGCTCTGCCTACCTCACAGGCTGGTTGGGGAGTGTAGTAAAGAAAGATTTGTGACAGCAATTTGCCATGAATATGTATTAATATTCTCGCTCCCTTAATTTTTTAAAATTTATAAACCCCTAACGGAAATTGATTCATCCCGTAAGTGATGAAAGCATTAGATCACAGGTTTGTGGGGAACTTTAAAATGGAAGGAGTGTCGCCACCCGGACCCAATGACCCCTATTCGTATCCGTTGAAGGGGCCACCTGGGCGCTGTGCCCCTTCTGATGCGATGAATGGGAAGAACGTTGAAGCATTACTGCCCCACCCTTCAGTTACTCTGAACCTAAGTTAATTTTAAAGTAAATGTATGGGAAATAAGTTAACACCACCATGGGGAAGCAAACAGAAAAATCCAGAACATGAGATATTCTGCAAAACAACCTAGTTTCTTCAACATGTCAGTAGTCTGCATAAAAAGGAGGGAGGTTATTCTAGATTGCTAGTAAGTACATGTAACTAAGCAAATGTAACATGTGGACTCTTTTAGACCCCGAATCTTACAAATCAACCTTAAAAGGCCATGTGGAGACATTGGGGGGTCGGGGGGAGGGAGGGAGAGTAGGGACCGTATTTAAGGTGGCACAGGTATGGATGTGAATTTTGTTAGGTATGTCCATATTTTCTAAGGCAGTGTGGCAGAGAGAAGAGACTTCAAATTCAAATTGGTTTTAAAACTTCACTGAAGAGAAAAATAAACAAGTAAAAAAGCTTAGAAGAGACCCATGTGATAAAATCTTGAAAATGGTTGTGATTGGTGTTTGGTGATTCATTTTACTATTCTGTCTGCTTTTGCATATGTTAGAGATTTTTCATTAAAAACAAACAAACAAACTAAAAAACCTTCTAGCTCTCCATGAAGCATCTTACAAAAAAAAAAAAGAAAGAAAGAAAAAACAAGGAGGATAAAGAAAAAGACCTCACTGTATGAAATTATATAAAATTGATGCAGCCTCAAAACAAGAAGAAAAACATGTAAAAACTCAGGGTAATGATGTAATTAGAGGAGATCAGTCATTAGGGAGGATTAATTTTAAGACATCTGCTCCTGTCGGTGGCAGATGGCAGGAGAGGAGAACACTCAGAGTCAGACACCCTGGCTTTAAATCCATCTCTGCCCCTTATAGTTGATTTTAGGCAAGTGGCCTAAACTTCTGGTCCCTGCTTTCCTCATCTATAACATGGGGTCTGACTTTTCCCTCTCCTGTGGAGGCTACTGGGAAGACTAAGGGAGCTCAAACGTGAATCGCATTTAAAACAGTGCCTGGCTCCTAGACAGCACCTACTGCATGTGGACTATTCTTACTTCCAGTTTGTAATGGTCATTGCTTCCTGGGGGCACGAATAAGGATTTGGGGAGAGCGAAGATATTCTAATATTCAGTTTTTAGTATTCAGTTTCTCTCACCGTTTCTCCAGTATTTTTCTTCCACCCATTCCCCTTCACTTAATTAAAATGCCCTATTCTGTAGTTTCAGAATGAGTCTCTCCATGGCTTAAGATGGTTTAATATGGATCCAGGTTATTGCGGTTGGTTGTGGTTGGGTGAGCAAGGAGAGGAACAGTGACGGGCAGCGATGCCTGTGTGGTATCCACTAAGGGTAGGGGATGGAAAGTCAAAACAAAATGCCTTTGTAACCAAGGAGAATGCAGCCTCCAGCCTGCTGCTTCCTTTCCTGTCTCTTGGGGGGCCAGTGCTGGGGCTCCCCTTCGCCTCCAGCACTTGACATTCTCCAGCCTTCCCTGGCAGGGCCAGGCCTACCCTTACAAAGTCGTGGTGTTTCGTTGTGTGCTTTGTTTTGATGGTTGTGGGTTGGGTTGGGTTTTTTGGGGTTTTTTTCTTTTTCTTTTTTCCCCTATGGCTCTGCATGAGAAATGTTCTATAAAGTTCTGCATCTCGCTCCAGGGCCCTGTTGAACCCAACCTGAAATCAGCAGCATGTGTGTGGTCCTGTCCTGGTTGGTCACCGCACATTAGGTACTTTCTGAAGGCTGCCTCTGTGGGCCTCGGGAATATTGGAAAAACACATTGTAAAATGCAGGCATCTGAACTGGAGTCATGTTTTTTAAAAAGCCAACCTCAAGGGGTCATATACGGTATGATTCCATTTACATAACATTCTCAAAGTGACATCTGAGCGTTGGAGAGCGGATTAGTGATTGCCAGGGATTAGAGGTGCTGGGGCGGGGCTTGGTGAGCCTGGGAAGGGACAGCACAAGGGAGATCTTGGTGGTGATGGAATAGCTCTCTGTATCGGTTGCGATGGTGGTTACACGTGTGATAAAACGACGCCGAGCTCTACACAGTCACACATTGCACCAATGTCAATTTCCTGGTTTTGATATTGTACTGCAGTTGGTAGCATGCAATCACTGGGGGGAAATTGAGGGAAGGATACCCAAGCCCTCTCTGTACTATTTTTTACAACTTCTTATGAATCTATAATGAAATCAAAATAAAAAGTTTAAAAATATATCCCATGGACAGCAAAACGGGATTAGCCCAAACAAAGGGCCCTTGTTTCATATGCTATCAGGAATGAGGGACGCATAATAAAACTCTCCCTCAACCGTTTTTATTCTGCACCAAGTTCACATGATGAGAATTTATCCGCGTGGGTGGGAGAGCTTAGTCGGAGGCTAAGATTCTAGACCCGGGCTGATTCTCCTTCCCAACAGGACTCCCTACAACATAAGGTTGAACGATGGTGGTGAGGAGTTGACTCTGAGGAGGCCTATTAAAACGATTGCTATGTGTTCCTAAAAGGGTTTTTGGATAAAATCTTTCAGATCAGGAAATAGAAGCAACGCAAGGGTGAGAGGACAGGACACGGTCATTGGGGATATAAATTGGATCAGCCACTCTCACAGTGTCCTTGATAATTTCAAAGGGAGACCCAGCAGTTTTCCTTTGGGGTATCACACCTAGAGAGCTACATGCATGTGTGCCCAAGAAGGTGTGTCCCAGGCCATCCGTGTGACATTAGTTATAATAATGTAAGTTGGGAAAACAGGACTGGCTGAAAGGAACTGTGGTGCAGACGTACCTGGGGACGCTGTGCAGCAGGGAGAAAGAATACGCTGGATCTCTGCATCCTGACAGGGAAAGGACATCAAGATATTTTCATGCTCTAACCAGTTTGGCTCAGTGGATAGAGCGTTGGCCCTCGGACTAAAGGGTCCCAGGTTCGATTCCGGTCAAGGGCATGTACCTTGGATGCTGACTCCTCCCCAGTGAGGGGCATGCAGGAGGCAGCTGATTGATGTTTCTCTCTCATCGATGGTTCTAATTCTCTGTCCCTCTCCCTTCCTCTCTGTAAAATTAATAAAATATTTTTTTTAAAAAAAGATATTTTCATGGTTAGAGTGAAGAAAGTCTTGGAACAGGATGTACAGATCAATGACATTGGTTAAAACATGTTGATAAAATACTGTACATAAGGACATATTTTGCCGTTTTTGTGTGTTGATGACCAAAGAAAGGTCTTCACAGCTTTTCATCCTGTTAGTAATTGCGGATACTGCTGGTGTGGGATGTAGTGGCCAAAGGCAACTTTCATTTTATCTAAAATTTTCAAATTTATTTACAAATGTTTGAGATATTACCTGGGTGGTTAAAATTTTATCTTAAGAAAGAAAAGTTGATGCAGTTATTTTCTCAGCTTGAGGAGACACATCGCTAGGACTAGGCTGTCTATAGCCCAGCTCTCTGGGGTCACCCCTGATGAATGCCACCTAAGACTGGATAGCAAGACCCAGTCTACAATCCGGACTTCATGAGAGCAGGGATCAGGTCTGTCTGATTTGGCATTGTATCCCCTGTGCCTGGAGCAGGCCTTGGCCTTCAAAAAAATAAAAAGTGGAATAAGTAACGAAAGAGCAGACTTTCATTTTTTTTGTATGTGATAGGAATAGAGGCAATGATGCCAACTGATTGGCAGCCTGTCTTAATGAATGAATGAATCCATGAATGAATTTAGCATCCGCTGTGTCCCTACTTTATCTGCCTTCTTCATGGCCTTTGGAGAGGAGACTGAGTATCTTGTTCATCTGAGTAGATGGTTGCCTCTGTATCCCAGCCTTGCCCCCACACTATTAAGTGACACCTTCCCTGTTATAAGGGAGGTGGAGAGGTGGGGAGGAGGGATGGAGACGTGGACAGGAGAAGAGGCTTGTGACCACACCATTGTAGCATGTGGGGTCTTCCCGTGGACACAGAAGTAGGCCACAGTAACAGCAGCCCCCGAATTTCACTGGCAGGCAGTTTATTCCTACTCTGACTTTCACACTGAACTCCAAAGATGTGAGGCCCCTGTGACCAGGATGGAATCACAGTCTTTTAAGACCGTGCCGTTCAAATATAGGCTGTGTCCCTGCATTGCCAGCAGCTCCCCATGGACACCTTCCAAGGCTCATGTCCAGTGGGAAAGGGCATCTCTTCTGCAGGAGCTCATCCTGGGCCTCTCATTGGCTCCCACGGACTTGTGACCACTCCCCCTGAGCCAGTCACTGTAGATGGGGGGTGGGAGGTGCTAATTGCCAGGCTCAGGGTCAGCCCCACCCAAGCCACACTGTCTGGGAGTGGGGGAGAGGCAGTTCCCCAAATAAAGGAAGGATGCTATCGCCACGATGTGATGACTCCATGCTGTGTCTCTGGAAGTTTCCGCTTTCTCCTCCTGCTTTCTTGGCTCAAAACTGGACCACCGAGATAATTTTGCAATATATACATGTATCAAATCACCTCATGTACTAGTACACCTTAAACTTATACAATATGTCAGTTATATTTTAGTAAAACTGGAAATAATAAACTATGGGTGGATAAGGTGGAGCAGGACTACAATAGACATGACAACCAGGCAGAGCTTAATAGGCTCATAACCACAATGAACAAGTACCTGTGTCATCTGGATAGGAGCTTTGGGACCACTTTTCCCTTTTGCGTGGCTTGGGGACAGTAGCATCCAACATCCATGTCCTTCTGACCATGTCCTATATACAGTCCTAACACTGGGAAGAAGAGTGAACCAGGGGGTCTCAGACTCATGCCTAGAGGGCCCAGGCTGGAATAAAAATGAGTATCCCATCTGGGGTGGTGACAGTATCAGTGACCAGCACATATAGCAGGCACTCCATAAATACTGATTGAATGAGTACATTTATTCATACAGTAAATTCATCTATTATGCCACAAATATTTATTAAACAGCTCTCAAGGGCCAGGCCCTGCAGGAGATTTGGGGAATGTAATGGGGGTCAAAACAGACAATATCCCTGCTGTCAGGTTGCTTATAGTCTGGTCCGGAAGACCAATGGCAGTAAATAACTGACATACACCTGGAAAAATTGTTATAGTGACTGCGCTAAGAGAGGGTGGGACGTGGGCCTGTGGAAGCTGCTCTAGGGGAATGGGCTGTACTCAGGGAGCGCCTGGGGAAACCATGCTAGAGCTGAGACCTCTGAGGGGCAAGCAGGAGGGAATGGTGTTTCAAGCAGAGGGAACAGCATGGGCAAAGGCCATGGTGCTGGAACGAGACATGGACTGAAGGAAAGCCTGATCAAGGCTGTGTTCAGAAGTCTTGGCTTCATTCTCAGAATAACGGAAAGCATTGGAGGTTGTCAGCAAGGATGAGGTGAGGACGCAGCTTCATTTCTGTTGTCTGCAGTCCCTCAGGCCGCTGCGCTGAGAACAAACTGGAGGGAGGCCACAGTGGCCCCAAGGAGGTGGGCGCAGAGGGCAGAGGCTGTGGTGTTGTCCAGGGCAGAGAGGGTGATGGCTGGGCCATGGAGGTGGAGAGCAGTCAGTGAGTTCCATGGATGTTGAGGAGGTAAACCTGATGACACCTAGTGATGGATGGATATGAGAATTGAAGGAGAGGGAGGAGAGGGACAATCCTGGGCTTTTCATGTGAGCAGCTCTCCCCCTGAGATGGGGAGACTGGTGCAGAACCCGTTTGCGCCTAGCAGATGTATTTCGAATTGAAATCAAATGGGAGTAGGGGGTGTGGAGGCGGCCAGAAATGTCCAGGTTGGGGCCACAGCTGCTGTCCAACGAAAAACCTGTGATGGTTGTCGGCACGTTTGGATTCCTAAGCCCTTGAAAGATGCTGGGAGTTGGCCTTCTCTCTAGTCCCCTTGGCTGACTGGCCATCTGTCCTCTCCATCCAGCAGGCAGGGCCGCTGTTCTCAGCAAAGGTAGCTAGTGTGCTCAGGGGGGTGTGGAAAGGTGAGCTGCCCACCCGCCTGGGACCCTCCATCTGCTTTTGATCCCTCCCAGCCTTTGAAGTCTCCCCCACCCCCCACCTTCCAGCTGTCATCTCTCAGGCTCCTCCAGCAGCCTCAAGCTTCCCCAACGCTTCTCAGTCCCTGGGGACAGGAGTGGTGACAAGGGTAACAAATGGTGCAAGCCGCTGGCAGCAGCCGGCCAAGGAAAGGCCAGAGGCCTGGGGCTTTCGAATGCCTCTTTCTTTCTGCGGCTCTTGGCCTGCTTCGCAAGCAGCAGGGGTATCAGGGTTTTGCAACAATGCAACACGGGGGCAGAAACTTTTTGTAAATTAATCCCATAACTTTCCTTCCTTTCCCTGCCTTCATGAAAGAGAAGCTAAGTCTTTCTATTCCTCCCCATCCCGCCGCCCCCACCCCGCAAGTCCCCCTCCAGATTCTGTTAGACTGCTTTCCCTCTTCCCTCCCCTGCCAAGAGGCTAAGCTGGTCTCCTGTTTCAGGTAATTGTGAGGAGGGGAGAGGGGAAGATGGGAAGGAGGCCTCCCCCTAAGTTGTAAAAGAACTCAACTCTGTCCGTCAGGCCACAGTAGGAACCATCGGTTGTCGGATGATCTTCATGGCAGATCCCAGTGTCCCCCAGGAATGTATGTTTCAGGCTTTTGTCTGTGTGAATGCAAATAATGTCAGTAGTCGCTACCCCTCAAATGCCAGTTGAGCACCCACTCACTCATGCCTTCTCTCACTTAATCTGTAGAACAGCCTGCCTGGAAGGGCCCTCTTATTTTCGTCATCTTTAGAGATGGGGCTCAGAGACATTAAATAACTTGCCTATGGTCATATAGCTGCTAAGACACAAGAGCTAGAATCTGACCCCCTGTGGCAGATGACAGAGCCGGTGCTCTGACCCGGTGGCTTAGGGGATACACTGGAGCTGGGTGGGCCCTGAGTTCAAATTCTGACCCAGTTTTACTTACAAGCTGTGGTTCAAATCACAGACCCTGGAGCCAGAGGACCTGGTTGTGAATCCTGGTTCTAGCACAAACCACCAGGTCACTCTCTGAGCCTCAGTCTCCTCATCTGTACTGACTTCACAGGATTAAGTGAGCCAATATATTCAAAGGTCTCTTGGCTCTAGAGAAAGTGCTCTTTAAGTGTTAGCTATTTTTATTAGAATTACCTGTAAAAAGAGCACTATAATCAGGGCCTGTTAAGACCTTCAGAGGCCTCAAAACACCGACGAGATCAGCCGCCCTCCTCCATTGCCATGTAACTTTTTGTAAATGAATCCCATACCTTTGCTTGTAACTCAGCAATAAAACAATATGACCCACAAAACACAAACATAAAACTCACCCTGTGCTGAAATTCTAAAAGCTGCTTTTTACATCTTCGTGGCAGAACAGGATATGTTCACTAACTAGGAATGATTCACATTCCCTTGGTTCCTATGCTTTCCTCAGACCTAAATCTGTGTTTAGTCGGCCTGTTGGGAAATAGAGGGTAGATAACTATTGTCTCCCATGGTGGTTGAGAGAATTAAAGGATATGATGTAAACGTGATCAGTAAAATTGCCTGGCATGTAGGAGATGCCTGAGAAATGAGAGCTATGATTAGAATTTTTGGAAGGGTTTTTCTCTGTTCACATTGCTATACTGTCGATTAATGGTTTGCTTCTGCAAGATAGCAGCCTCCTAAGCCATAACAAGAAAGAGCAATTGTCAGGTTCTTAAGTTAAGGTCCTGCTTACTTTGTGAGCATCACAACCCTACTGCTCCAGCGTTGTTAGTGTTATCTATTTCTTTGCCTCCACAGGAGGATGTTTGAATTGCTGGAGGGCTGTTTGATTCAATCTTGCATTGCCTATCAAAGATCTAGACTCAGTCAAGTGGCTTATTTCCTTTTGGAGTAAATACCATGCAAATGAATTGGAGGAAGGGCAAACTTTTTAATTGCTATATCTTGCTGGATTGATTCTTTTATCATTACTTTATGTTCCTCTCAACCTCGATAATGGTTTTAATTTTTAAGTCAATTTGAAGTCATTTCTGCTTTCTTTTAATTAGTATTTGCTTCATATGGACTTTTACAATATTTTGCTTTGAATCTCTGTGTGTATTTATATTTAAAAGGGTCTCTTGCAATAATCATGTAGACAGTTTTTTTAAACCCAGGCTTGTAATCTTTGTCTTTTAATTCTGTTTATATTTCATGTAATTATTGTAATATAATGTAAATGTGTGTTAAGTTTAATACAATTATTGATAGCTTTGAGTTTAAATTTATCATTTTATTTCTCTCTTTGTTCCATCTCTTCTGTGTTTTTTCTCTTCCTTCTTTTGGATTACTCAATTATTTTTATTATTCTATTTTCTCCTCTATTAGCTTGTTAGTAGCCATTTTTAAATTATTGTCCTCTAGTTACCCTTAACATTATAGCATACATTTTTGGTAAATCTTTTACTATAAATTAGTACTTTTATCACATCCTTATGCAAGGTCCTTAAAACAAGTTAACTTGTTTATTCCTCTCCTACTCACATAGTCACCTTTTTATGCATTTCCCTATTCCTTGCAGAATTTTCATGCTCCCAGAACATTATTTTGTAGGGTAGGTCTTCTCTTGGCAAATAATCTTAATATTGGCTTGTTTCACTTTTGAAGAATTTTCTTGCTGGCATAAAATTCTACATTGGCAAGTGAGATTCCTTTTTTTATTTCTGATAGTCATCATTTCTATTGAGAAGTCTTACTTCTCCTTCTTTATAGATAACCTGTATTTCATTTCCCCTCTGGCTGCTTTTACGATTAATATGTTTTCACACATGTGCAGTTTGACCATGATATACACTGAATGGCCAGATTATTATGACCACCCCATCAGTACTTCATTGACACTTCCAAAAATACTGAATATTGAAAACTTCCTAAACAAATACTCTCAAGGTTTTATTATTATTATTATTATTATTAGCGTAACTAATTCACTTCATTGTATTGATGGGGTGGTCATAATAATGTGGCCGGTCATAATAATCTGGCCACTCAATGTGTATGCCCAGGAGTGTTTTCTCTTTGTTTATTCTGCTTGGGAGGCACGGAACTTTTTCATTCCATAAGCTTGATATCTCTCATCCGTCTTGGAAATGTTTCTGTCAGTTTTTCATTAAATATAGTTTCTGACTTGTTCTCTCTCTCCTGTCCTTCTATAGCCTCTATCACATGTATGTTAGACCTTTTCTCCATGTTCCATGTTGCTTTTATGGTTTTTTTTTAACCTATTTTCCAACCTTCTTTCTGAGATTTGTCTACTGAGTTACCTTCCAGTTCATTTAGTTTTTCTTCTGCTATATCTAATTTGTGGTTCAACTGCTCTATTGAGTTCTGAATTTCAGTTACTGTATTTTCAATTTTAGAATTTCCATTTGGTTTTTTAAAGATTTTAGTTCTCTAGTAGCATTCTACACCTTAAATCTATTTTCTTGATTATATTATCAAAGTTGATGGGGAATCCTTGTTTGATAATCCCCATATCTGGATCTTATATGGATTTGGATTTTTGTCTTTGTTTTTTTAATCATTTCATCGTATATCCTTATGGTGGTTTTTATTAAATGCTAAACATTGTGTATAAAAATTATGGTGACTTTGGAGGATGACATCTTCTCCAAGAGGAAAGTTACTTTTCTTCTGGTAGGTGGCGATAGTAGGAGGCAAATCACTTTGATCCAGTAAGGGATTAAGATAACTCAAGACACGTTCTATTCGGTGTGCCCTTGCTCCAAGGCAATAACCCTTCAGGGTGTCAGTTAAAAGCCCAGTGTATGTTAAACTATAATTAAAAAATAAAATTTAAAAAAAATTACAAATAAAAGCTTGGTGTGTTTACCAAGGCCTCTCATCCTTAATGGGCCATGTACTCCAAAATCTGCCTTTGCCAAAAGCTCTGCTTCATTTCTTGCCTTCTGAGCCACCCCTTACTGTTTGACTTCTCTGGGTCTCACCCCACCCAGCTTAGGTATCAGCAAATGCCTCAAAGGTAGTGACTGTCAACAATATTAGGCTCACTTCTCTATTGTTCTCATTTCTCTAGGATCTTTGCTAACTGCCATAGTTCAGTAGCCCTGAATGCCAGTTTTTGTCTCCCCAGCCCAATGAGACTGGAAAACTCTAAAACCCTTACCTTCTTCCTCTGTGCTTATAAATTGGCAAATGTCTTGCAAGGAAAAGTGGTAGAGGTCATACTTAACTCAGCCCATTTCTCATCTCTCTGGGGTCCTGGGCCCTCACGCCCTGCCTAGGTTATCCTCCAGTGCCTTAAAACAATGTTTTGTGGCTTTTATTTTTAATTGTGTAATGAGATTAAACCAAAATACAAACTATCCCAGAATATCTGAAGAGTAAATTCAGTTAGAGGGTTGCATACATATTAGGAAAAATGGCTTATTTTCATTTTCTCTGATTTTGGAAGGAAATGCAACTTTAAATCATACTAAGTGGAAGACTTCAGATGAATTAGACTTAAATATGAAAGGTAAAATTCCATGTCAGTACTTAAAATATAGACAAACTTTAATGTCCAAGGGTTAGGGAAAG
>NW_006297815.1:878737-906895 GCF_000327345.1 Myotis davidii | reverse complement strand
AATTTTTACATTTAGTTGGGGGGGTGTGGGGGGGAGAACTTATTGGGCAAATATATGACATTTTTAATTCTATACGACACCATAAATAAAGAAAACAGAAAATGAGAGATTAAGAAAGCAAACTTATAGCATCTAAAACCAACAATGAACCCATATCTAGATTCTACAAGGCACTCCAACAACCCAACAAGAAAACAAACGAAAAATCCAGTAGAAAAATGGGTAAGGATAAAAGATATACTAGTAAATAGACAGTTCTCCAAAACTCATATGCCCCGTAATTAGGTTGAATATATGCTCATACTCACTAGTAATCACAGAAATGCAACTTACAACAACTAAGATACCACTTTTCACCCCCTCAGCTTGGCAAAACTTAGAAAGGTGGGTAATGCCACGTGTTAGCAAGAATTTATCAAACTACCGGGAGGGTAAGCGATCAACCAAAGGACTTGTATCCATGCATATGAGCACCAATGGACACAGACAATAGGGGGATGGGGCATGTGCTGGGAGACAGAGCAGGCAGGGAGAGGTCAATGGGGGGAAAAGGAGACACATGTAAAACTTTCAACAATAAAGAATTTTTTTAAAAGAATTTAAAAAAAAGAATTTATGAAACTAGAATGCTTATGCACTTCTGGTGAGAATCTAGATTAGTACAGGAATTATGAAGAGCAGTCTGCTAGTACTGGGCAAAGTTGAGTTCATATATACCCAATGACACAGAAATCCTATATATATAGAGGCAGCAAATTGTTAGCTAAATGACCAAATCCAGTTAAAAACAAAATGCCCATAATTAGGTTGAATATATGCTCATACTCACTAGTAAAAGAATTTTTTAAATTCTTTTTTTAAAAATTCTTTATTGTTGAAAGTTTTACATGTGTCTCCTTTTTCCCCCATTGACCTCTCCCTGCCTGCTCCCACCTCCCAGCACATGCCCCACCCCCCTATTGTCTGTGTCCATTGGTGCTCATATGCATGGATACAAGGCCTTTGGTTGATCTCTTACCCTCCCGGTAGTTTGATATATCCATTTTACGAATATATGTGTGTATACATAAATATGTTTTATGATTTTATTATGTTTTATTTTTTTAAAATATATATTATATTCAAATGAAGATGTTCATTGCGGCATTGTTTATGATGGCTGAGAGATGGCGGCTTCCTACGTGTTCATCATTAGGGCAATGCATAAATAAATAGAGCAGGTGCACAGTATGGACTTCTGGCCACAAGCTAGAGAATCATCCAGCAATATGTATCCTTTTTAAAATCATAGTGCAGACTGGGGGTGAAGTCTCATCAACAAAATGAGATCTCATATACAACACTATTCATGTAAATTAAAACATGTCCGTCACACATAAAACAACATGACATCGTTTAAGAAGACACATTTAATACATTAGAGTCATTTTCTAGGGAAAATTGGAAACATGAGGATAAACAGGAATTCTTAAAAATCTTGTTGAAAGAAGCTAATCACTCAATTCTAGATTTCCTCCCTCCCTTCTTCCCAGTCCCTCTCCTCCTCCATGCCTTCCTTCTTCCTATCCCCACAGGTGTCAATCAGATGAGAGAATGAATAAGATTCTGTGTCAAGTGCTGTTGGGAAAATACGGATGATTTCCATGTTGCTTGGCCTGCAAGGATATTAAGCAAGAGGTGAAGACACCAAAAGCTTTAGCAGCAATACTCTGTCCCAGAGTTAAAACTCACAAACACATGCCTGCTCTGCTGTAATGTCAACAAATGCTGTTTGGATGTGCTAAGAGCTCTTGAGGATGACAGCAACACTCAGTAAAATAAATAAGCTATGTGACCGAGGCCAGAAGTCACTTTGCTATTTCTTTCCTTGTCAGGCTTTCCTGATGGCTTTCAAATGCAAAGGCCTATAGAGACCAGGAAGAAATAAAAATGGAAAAGGAGGGTCAACTGTAAGACACTAGGAAGGGGTGGGGACTGTGGCAAACTGGAGCCCATAGGCCTTCACTAAGTTGGTCTGCCACTACTCAACTCCAGCTAATTATTGTCATGCAGAAATGTGGCACTATTCTTCCATTTTCAAGAGAAGCTGAAAATCTAGGTTTCTGTATGAAATTGCTTTACTTTAAAATATTGGCAATGACTTTTAAACCCTGAGGATGCAGAGAGACAATTCATTTTGTTTTGAACTGGATTTGGTCATTTAGCTAACAATTTGCTGCCTCTAATACCATACTCATAACATCTGGATACTTAGAGACCAGTGCTATTTCTTACATCATTGTTTATTTTTTAACCTTGAATAACCTTTGTCCAAAAGGATGAAGGGAATGAGTTTAGATAAAATGCAAATTTCTGGCACCTACAGTCAGACAATAGGTCCAACGTCTGCTATTTGCTGAGCTCCATACAACGTGTTTGAAGTATTCAAAGAATGAGACTCCCAGGCCTCTCTCCTGGAGTGTCTGTGGTGTTCGGGGAACAAGCAAACAGGCACGCAGCGTACACGCATACCTGGGAACATATAGGAACTAAATGCGCGTCAGCTAATATAAAGATATAAGCAGTAGAAGCTGATTTGTGTGGAATTCTTTTATCAGATTAGAAAGTTTATATAAAATATACACATACTATGTGTACGTCCTAGAATAACTGATTTATTTCTTTTTTCAAAAAATTAAGTGTTTCAGCCCTGGCCAGTGTGGCTCAGTTGGTTGAGCATTGTCCATGCACCAAAAGGTCACCAGGTCGATTTCCCAGTCAGGGCACATGCCCAGGTCGCTGGTTCAATCCCTGGTTGGAGTGTGCACAGAAGACAACCAATGAATGTGTCTGTTTCCCTCTCCATTGCACTCTCTGTAAAATCAATAAAAACATTTTTTTTTAATTAAGTGTTTTAGGCACACAAAGATGCACAGTAACCACGTAACAGAGGATAACAGTAGTATGCCCATCACCCTGTTTACAAACTAAAACTGGGCTGATAAATATTTTCTGGCAGATATTAAATATTTGTGGGTCTCTGCCATAATTACTCAGAAGTTGCAGCATGAAAGTGGTCATGGACAATTTGGAGCTATGCTCCAAAAGACTTTATTTATGGACACTGAAATTTGAATTTTACATAATTTTCACATCCTGAAATGTTATTCTTCTTTTGATTGCTTTCAACCATTTAAAAATGTAAAAGCAATCATTCGTTCATGGGTCACACAAAACAGATGGCAGGCTGGATTTTTTTTTTACTGTTATTTATTAATTATTGTATTATTTTCCATACAAACAACTGCAGACCTACTTTTGCCCCACCCTATATATTTTGATGGGCCTCAGTCAATGTCAGCCCCTGAACGAAAATGTCACACACACAGTTGACACTCCCAGGGTACCACTTCCCAAATTGCGCCCGCCCCCGCTACTATTCCCGGAGTTAACCATTGTCCTGAAATTGGTGTTTATTGTTCCCATACATACTATTATATTTTTATTGCATGTGTCTGTATCCCTAAACAGTATATAATACAGTTTGTGTATTTTGCACTTCATAGAAGCAGTATCACAACTTGGGCACCCTGCTACCTCTTTGCTCAGTACTTTGCCTGGCAATCTGTCTGTTGTGCTCTGTGGAGCTTCATTCAGCCTTTTGCACAGCTGTACTGTATTCCATCATGTGAGCGTACTGCCCAATTATTCATAGGCATTTAGGTTGCCACTGCTAAGTCCTTTCTTTACATGTATCATCTCTTTCCACCTCACCATGACCTCGTCAAGGAGGTACTTTGATAATCCCCACAGTCCAAGTGAGAACACTTTTGACTTAGAGCAGTTTGGTCACTTGCTCTGGCTAGGGAGTAGTGACACTGGAATTTGAATCCACAACCTTTTTACGAAGAAATCTGAGTTCATAACCACTTGGCTTCGGTCAGTACGTGGTGTTTATTAACACAATGATATCGGATCCTGACCTTGGATACGGATGTGCAGTCAATAAACTTAGCCTTTCTCTGAGGACAACTTGAATCAGTGCCAAACGTTGCTGGTTGTAGTTGAGACCTTTGCTAACTGCCATGTACAATGTTGTGCTCATGAACCGGAAACCTCATTTCCTAACCACAGTGGGTAGGAATTTGGGAGGCATAAGTACTGACATAGCGCAAGGGTTGGAAAAGTTTTCAATCAAAGAACCCAGGAGACTTGTCCCTGCCTCTGTTCACATTTTATCAAAATCGTGAGTAATTCAGGTGTCTTCTTTCTGGGGAGGGACCACGGTGATGGGCGGTGGGTTTTGCTGCCTAGAGGGACTTAAATATCAGTGATGCCTTCGGAGCCTTTCTCCATCTGAGCAAGTCACACCATGGAATACCATATCCGTTTCCCCTCTTAGCTACAGTCAACTCGGACTTCTCCCCACACCTCTGGCTTTGAGGAATCTAAATTCAAACACTCGCGCCCTACCTCTTTCTCCCTTCCTCTCCCGAGAAGTCTCCCTGGCTCACTCCAGCTCATTCACATGACATTTGAAAGAGTCCAAACTATAATTTTTCTAGTGGCAAAATACAGCAGGAAGGAGGGGAAAGTTTTAATCAAGTGGGCGTCTTCTCCCGAGGGGAGCAAGTACTTCATTTCAATGCCTCATTTCCCTTTGATGAAAAGTTTAGTGAATTTTTATTATGTAGAATTTATAAGACGGCTTTTTTTTTGAGAGAAGATGATTTGATTTTTGGTGGTTGGCACACAGTACAATATACAGATCTTGTAACATAGAAATCCACACCTGAAACCTATGTGATCCTATTAACCAATGTCATCCCAATTCTTTCAGGTACAAGGAAATGCTAGAACTAGTGCTCTCACCCAGTCTTACTGTAAACAGCACCTGTGTGGGTAAACTGAAGCTTACTGCTGACGCCGATGTCCGGACTCTGAGTGGCACAGAAGGTAGGCCTCCTGGCATGAGCTGTGGTGGAACAGGGGTGGTCCCTGCCCACCCGGCGGAATATAGTAAGGGGCTATCAGACTTAGACACCCATCCTTTCGAAAGTACCGTCGTTATAACAGTTTCTCCTCCGGTCATTTAGATTGTTGCCGCTGGACCAAAACTTTGGCATACGTTGCTGACAATTCTGTCTAGTCATTGGAGGGGAAAGTGTGCTTGTTCGTGCTCTGAACTTCCTGTCTTGGTCTCCAGTTCCAAGAATTGCTGACACCTCCCCAGATGTAGCCAGTTTCGGGCGTGTTCCAGGTCCGGCCTGGTCTCCGCTCTGTCCCTCCGCGCTCTCCTGCCGTCGTGGCATCCAAGCAGGCGTCTTGTCTAAAGGGGGTTGGTGTTGGGACAAGAACCCCTCCACCTTTGGCTTTCAGGTCGGGTTGAAGTCAAGGAAGCAGAGGAGAGTTAAGCTGTTTTTAAAATTATTGGCAAATGATGCAGCCAGACGAGTTTCACTAGAACAATTCCAGCTATTGTTTGCTTGTTTGGGATCTGTCAGCCTTTCTGGCAGAGCTGGAGTTAACAAAAGGCATTAAGCTATTCTGTTTACCATTGGGCTTAACCCTTTATTGGGCCAGCTTCGGGGTTTGCTGCCGGTACTCTGGGACCCCCGGCTGTCTCTCCTTCACCATCTGGGTTTGATGCCAGCTCATGGGGCACAAATGCTATGTAACTGTTATGGAAAATGAGATGCGTTTCTAGTTGTAATATAACGTCACAAGGAATTTGCTTTTAAGCAACTCCAGGCTTCTGGGAGTCATTATTGATGTCACCAGGATTATGACATTTCCTTTCCATGCCGGCAGTGACGCTGGAACAACCCTTCGCTGGGTGCCACCAACAGGGGCTGGGCTCTCGTGCCCAACCCTCATGGCGGAGAACACCACCTCGTTCTTCCTGGCCCTTAGGAGCGTGTGTAAAGCCCCTGGGCTCGCACAGAATTTGAGCAGATGCATTGAGCCCCGTTCACAGCCAGTCATGCTTTTCTTTCTGTAGAGAGAGGCGCAACTTACCTTAAGCCCGTCTTCATTTCAGAGCCAGCGGAGCTGGGCCAAGGCATAGGCTGAGAGTAAGGAAGATCCAGCTCAGTCCCAGCTCCGCTGCCAACCAGCCCAATGGTCGTGGACAAATGATTGAGCTTTTCTGTGCCTCAGTTTTCTGTCAAATGGGGGCATAATCATGACCCACTTCACAGGGTGCTCACTGCAAGATTAAATGACCTAATATTACACAAAGTGCCTGGCCCAGCTTGGGGGCGTGGGACAATGGTTTAACTTACGATTCCATTGTCATTGTCCTCTGACTCCTAGAACCACAGTGAGCTCAAAGCCATGGGTGCAGGTTGCAAACTGGCAGCTCACAACCCAGTCTGACCTTCAGGCATGCCCTTGTTTTTTTGTGTGTGTGTTTTGTTTTTTTATGGATGACGCCATGTTTTAAATAAAAGGTTTAAAAATTGGGACAGTTCAGATGAAAATCTGGATTTCCAGGTTCTCTTGAAATGCTAACTACCTTAGAGACCCTGGGCCTGGCTGCCCCAGTGGGAGCCTGGGGCAGTTGTCCCAGAGGTGAGTCCCTACCTTGTGCCTTTAACTTCTGTGAGCACATGCTCTGTGCCCGGCACCGCTCAGAGCAATGTAAATCCAGATGAATTCTCCTCCTCCTCCTCCTCCGGCACCAATGGAGCGAACACTTGGCCGTGTGCCCGATGTTAATGTCTGAACGCAGTCAATCCCCACAACCCTGGGAAGTGGAGGCTCCCTAACCTCCCTTTACACGGGAGGAAACTGCAGCACGGGGGCAGCATGCAGCTTGGTCAGAGGGCGCAGCTACGTGACAGCCACAATGGAACTTAGGTCTGTCCTGTCAGGAACACACTGACTGTTTCTCACGTGATGTCACATTCCTGTTAGGCTAGGGTCGCGCTTTACCCTGCGGACGCCGAGGCATGGAAAGGTAAGTAGCCAGCTTAAAGTCACACAGTTCGTGGCAGGGCCAGGAATCAAACCCCGGCACTTCAGCTCCAGAGTCCCCACTTCTTCACTCGGTCATTGGTTTTTGATTTTTTGCTCTTACGCTCAGTGCTGCCGGGGTGTCACCATGCAGGCTGTGCGCGGTGCACTGTTTCTCAGGAAGACACTGAGAGGTGGATCTGCAGCCTCAAGGGCTCCCTGCCCCTTCCATTCTGCATTACAAGCGCCCCCTTCCCCAGCATCGCCTCTGCCTCCTGAGCCCCTCCACAGAGTTGGTAGTGTCTCTCTCTCTCTCTCTCTCTCTCTCTCTCTCTCTCTCTCTCTCTTTTATTTTTATTGATTTCAGAAAGGAAGGGAGAGGGGAAAGGAAGATAGAAATGATGAGAGGGAATGATGAGAGGGAATCATTAATCGGCTGCCTTCTGCACACCCCCTACTGGGGGTCAAGCCCGAAACCCTGGGCATGTGCCCTTGACTGGAATCAAACCCAGGACCCTCTACCCACTGCGCCAAACCAGCTAGGGCGCTAGTTTCTCTTTTGTTCCTTTACTTCTCTAATAATGTAGTCAACAGATTGTTTGATGCACCTACTGATTACGAGGCACTAGGACAGGTGGGGATCCAATCCTACCCACTACCTACTTTCCGGGGAGACCATCACTCTGCTCCCAGGGGTCCCTGCACATCACATCCTACACGGTGTGGGCTCAGCCCGGCCACCTGTGTATCCCAGCCCTGCCCTCAGCTCACTGTGTGAACCTGGGCAGATGTCTACCCCTCTCTGAGCCTCAGCCACCTGTCTAGATAATGAAAGTTTGTTCAATAAATTGTCCGCAAATGCCTGCAGGCCCTGGAATAAGTTCTGGGAATATAATAGTGAACAAGACAGACAAGTCCCTGCTCCCAGAGCTTATGTTCTAGTGAAGGGGCAGGTACTGAATTTTTAAACAAATAAGGGGTTTCAGATGGCGTCATTTCTATGAAAAGTGAAGCTGGCCTGTGAGAGAGAGCAGCCTGCGTGTGGGCCAGTGGCTAGAAAGGCTTTCATGGTGTTAAAGCCTTTGCAGAATGCTGGCCGCTTAGAAAACACTCCGCAGAGGGTAGCTGTGTCTCCCCCACTTTAATGTGCAGAGGATCTCACCTGGGGACCTTGTGAAACCGCAGATGCTGATCCCGCCTAAGAGTCTGCATTTCTAACAAGTTCCCAGGTGATGCCTCCGCTCTGGTCCACCCGGACTCTGAGTAGCAAGGTGCTAGCTGGGTGGTTCTCAAGTCCTCTTGCGCATCAAATCACCTTGGAAGTTCTGTTGGCACACCAATCGCAGAGCCCCACCCCTGGCCTTCCTGATTCTATAACGTTTTGGGCGAGGACTCTGAGAATTTGCATTTCTAACCAGTCCCAGGTAAACTGCTGCTGCTGGTCCAGTGACCACACTCTAAGGACCAGGTTCTGGTGCTGGTTCTAATGCTAATGTCCAGATCCCACCTTCAGAGAGTCTAATTGGTCAGAAGTGTAACCTAGACAATAGGTTTTTTTTAAAGCCCTCCGAATGAGTTTATTGTGCACCCAGGGTTGGAAACTGTTCTAGATGCTAAATTCCTCCAAGACAAAGACAAGTTTTAATTCACATATGTGTATTTACATTTCTGTTCCAAATGAGTACATAACTCAGTGCCTGGCTCATGGTAGATGCCCCAAAATTATTTATTGGGGGCGGGGGGGGGGTGCATAGATAGATGGTAGAAGATGGTGGATGGGTGGATGGAGGGAGGGAGGGAGGGAGGAAGGGAGGGATGGGCAGGTGGATGAATACAGAGCAGTCTTGAGGAATCACAGATAACTTCAGGTTGATACTGGCTTTGAACCCTTAGTTAAAGTTTCCTTTACTTCCCCAACCTCATTTTCCAGGTGTGTAAAGTACAGATAATAACTTCCTCATTGGGTTGTTGTGGGAATAAAAGAGATAAGAGCCATGCAGCCCTTTAGCACAGTGCCTGATCTGTTGGAACCACTGGAGAAATATTAGCTATCCTTCATTACCATTCAAGGGAAAATTGGATTTGAATCGTATTCCATCTTCTGGAAGGAGAGCAGCGGGGAAGTTATAGAACTAAGAAAGTAAAGTTGAATAGAGAAATTTTTTTCTTTTAAAATCCAGATACAGTGCAGCCAGTGTGGCTCAGTGATTGAGTGTTGACCAGTGACCAGGAAATCACGATTCGATTCCCGGTCAGAAAACATGCCCAGGTTGCAGGCTCCATCTCCAGTGACGGGCATGCGGGAGGCAGCCAATCAATGATTCTCTCATATCATTGATGTTTCTCTCTCTCCCTCTCCCTCTCCCCCTCCCTATCTTTCTGGAATCTATAAAAATATATTTTTTTAAAATGCAGATACATTTTGCAAAAGCCGAGGCTATAATCTCTTTGGTGTTCCCTTGGAAAGGCGACACCACCCCCCTATGGAACAAGCTGGGCTGTCCTCTTCTCTCAGACTTCCTGCAACTCCCTCCTCTGCCCTGGGCCTGGCAAGGTCTGATTGTGAGTTTCGGTCTCACCGGTTCCAGCCTGGGGCTGGCAGGTTTTGATTCATTCCACCCAAGCCCGATTGAGCTGCCCAGAGCTTTGCCCAGGTCCTCACCTGGGGCGCCGCAGGGCACCTTCACCTTTCCCATCTCTATCTCAGCTGGCTTCCTGCGTGAGTTGGCACCCAGAATGACCCCTGCTGGCACAGAACAGAATTAGTGTAGTATTAGGGAAATTGCCAATTCCCTCTTTTGGAAAAAGGGCACTGAGTATTATGAATTACCTAGTGCCCTCCATGGGTAAAGGACTTACACTTACGGTGGCATCTCACAAACTTCACACATTCTCAAGCTACTTTCTCTGCCACATATTCATACTGTCACTTGCTAACTCATTTTTCTTTAAAACAACTCCCTTTCAATAAATTCATTTTACTAGTAAAAGGATGACTAAAGGCCAGTTCCAGAAATGAAAAGTTACAACTCTGATAGACTTGTTATGATTCTAATACTCATTAAAATAAGTCTGTGATGATTCAAGTAGAAAAAGGTGTATATGCATGCCCCCTCTAATCTCCACACTCTGGGGTACTCTGGCTTCATTCCTTTCAGTCCTCAGGAACAGCCCCGAGATGGACAAAGGACTTGTTCACTGTCACATGGACACTCAATGCGAGTCAAAGTTGGGGTGTTCACTTCTGGACTCCTAATACAGTGCTCTCTCCTGCTGTCCCTGTCCCTGGTCCAGGAGCAATTTACATCACCCACATGAGGGAAATGAGCTGATACGGTTACAGGCATGCACCTTTTGTGGCAAAGACCTGCTTCAGAGCATCTCACCAGAAATTGTCTCATCTCTCAGAGATCAGTTAGAAGCAGCCCCTGGGGGCCAGTTAGACATCTTAATAGTGGTTGCTGCTTTCAGAATCATTAGCTTCTTAATCCTCCCAGTGAGAAGTAAAAAAAAAAAAGTGTGAACATTCAAATTGGGCTCCTGGATTTAAATGGCTTAAACAAGGGCCCCAGGAGACTAGAAAGCTCATAATAGCTGCTGCGCGTTGAGCGGTTACCGTTTGGTAGGTACATGCCTGTGTAATCTTTGCAGCAGCTCTTCGGGAATGAGATGTTGCCCCATTTTGCAGATGTAGAAACCGAGGCTTAGAGAGAGAAGGTCACAGGCATAAAGTCACACAGTTTCATTGAAGCAGAACAGGATTTGAATTTGGATCTGACCCCTTCTTGCCCACATGCTTTCTTCAGAGGGAATATTAAGTTAACAAATGCTGAGATTTGGCTTGCAGATCTAGCCCACAGTAGGTGCCGAATAAACATTTGTTGAATGCATGAATGAATGAGCAGTGTGGGCAAGTTCCTTCACACAGTCACGTAGACACACAGTCACACATAAGTGTGCACTTACTCGCACAGACCCCAGCTTGAGTTGCCTCATATTAAATCTGGATCTTGACTTTGCTCAGTTATATTACCTTCTTGGTCCCAATATGCATTTGAGTTTGTAACTTCAGGAACGGAGATTTATTAACCCAGAATTGTGATCCTTTTAGTAATTTGCAGTTCTTTACTAGCTCATGGTCTAGACTCTTCTACTCAGAGTGTGGCTCCTGGGCCTGCTGCGTCGGCAGCACCTGGGAGCTTCCTTGCCCTGCAGACCCGGAGTCTGCATTTTAGCAAGATCCCCAGGCCAGTGCTGTGCCATTAAGGTTCCAGGTGCATTGCTCTACACCGTCCACTTTCCTCCTTGTACCTTGTTATAATTATAATGAAGTACTTACTGATGTAATTTGTGTTTGCCACAGGAGGGTTCATGAGGGCCGGGACACTGACTGCTTTTGCTCACTACGGGAACCCCATTCCTAGCATAAGCCTGGCACCTGGTGAGCAATGAAGGAATGAATGAGTTCATTCCAGAGGCTCTGCCCATCTGTTAAGCTCATCCTTCTCCCTTCACCCATGGAAAGCTGGGGAGGAAGAGCAGGCTTAGAGTTTTAAATTCAGAAGTAAATGGAGGAGGCTCTCTGCCCCTCTCCACTTGAGAGCTGCCTGCCCTATTTGATGTGTCAGCCACTCCCTCTGAGACACATGGTGAAGCCTGGATCAATAGATGTGGCTCTGGTGAGTCAGCCACCAGGGCTGCTTCCACCACTGGCAACGTGGATAGGAGTTGCCATCAATGACTCCTCCCTTGACCTCCCCCTCGCCCATCATGGCAAGTTCAATGACACTGACAAGGTTAAGAGCAGGAAGTTGTGATCACCAGGAAGTCTATCTCCCTCTACCAGGCACCAGATCCCACAAATATCAAAGGAGCTGCTGCTGCTGAATGTGGTTGTCACCCCAAAGATGCCTGGGGCTCACACAGCCCCATGTATGTGACGGGGTGACCATGAGCAGTGTGACCACTGCCCTAGATTGCCAGAATGCTTGCCCCCCTCACACCCTCTGCCAGGGTCTTTACACTTCCCGAATGCCTGTATCTGGCTTGTACAGTTTTCCCGGGGTTGCCGGGGTGGGGATGGGAGAGGGTTACAGGTTTGCACCGCAGGAGAGGGCAGAAGGCAGATCTCTCCACAGTTCAGAGGAACAGAGGAAGCCGAGTGAGGGGAACATGCAAATCATGGCAGAAGGGTTGTGGGGCATAGATTCTCGCTTCAGATTTATTGGCTGCCACGTTGATCCCAGCCCATAGGAATGTTTTCATAGATGCAGGTTTTTATGAATATGTACATATTTATTAAAGAAAACATATTAAAAATGTTTAATTCAGTAACTTATGTACCTAACACACTCAAATCATAGGCTTTTACCAATAATGAGACTGTGGCTGCTTCAGAATGAGACAGTTCATTTTCTATCACTGGGGGAGGATGAGGATGGAGGTATGGAGGTATGGGAGGCCCTGCCCGGAGCAGTAAACCCCGAGTGGGGAAATTAGCATTGAATGAGCACCTACTGTGTGCCAGAGGCTTCCCTAGATGTTTGACTGCTCCAACTTTTCTTTTAATACGACACATAGTAAGAAATCTGTTTGATACTGCCATTCTATACCCTCACATACACACACACTCATACACACACAAAACACAGTCTCATGTCTCTAGCTGGAACAAAAGCTTCACATTTCCTTCTCACTATGAGTATTCCACGCTGATATTGTCTCTTTTATTCTTTAATTCCAGTTGTAGCTCTCTAAATGGGCTTTAGGACCCCACCCTCACCCCAGTGGTTTTTAACTCATAATTTAACTCATCTGGTGATGAGGGGAAATGACCTGGCAGTCAAATTACCCTTAGGTTCAAGTCCCAGGTCCTATGCCCATGGGTTGTTTGGCTTGAGCAAGGCACATAGCCTTCCCCAGCTCCTCCATCTGTACACTGGGGAGAATGCCATTGTCTGCCTTGTACCGTGTGAGGACTAGATGAGATCATGCATACAGGCAGTGAACTCAGGGCCTGGCATGTAATGAGCTTCTCAATGGATGAGAGCTGCTCTTAGCATGATGACCATCACTGTGGGCTGCAGTGTCCTGTTGCAAAGACCGACTCCAGAGCCAGACCACCAGGTTCAGATCACAGATCGGCACCGTATGACCTGTGTGGCCTTGGGGGAGTAACTCTCTGTGCCTTCAGGTCTTCATCTGCAACAGGAGGTAGTGACTAGAGCCCTGCTCATGGGCTGTGTGGCCTTGGGGGAGTAACTCTCTGTGCCTCCAGGTCTTCATCTGCAACAGGAGATAGTGACTGGCACTACCAGGAGGTAGTGACTGGTAGTGACTGCTCACGGCGTGATTATGAGGATTAAAATAACTAACCCGGATAATGTATTTAGAGGAGAGCTTGGCACATCACAAGCGCTGGGTCAATGGTGGATATCACCGTCATCTTCTCATTTAATTCTCACGCATCCTTGTGAGATAAAGATTTCCCCCCATTTCACAGGAGGAACTGAAGTCCAGAGACTCTAGGCAGCCTGCCAGAAGTCTCTGCTACTCGAGGTAGAGTTGGAA
Source organism: Myotis davidii (assembly GCF_000327345.1). Lineage (NCBI taxonomy): Eukaryota > Metazoa > Chordata > Mammalia > Chiroptera > Vespertilionidae > Myotis > Myotis davidii. The sequence goes on along the minus strand of NW_006297815.1, from coordinate 893,389 downwards.
TTGCAGGTTGATCTTCTAGCCTCCAGCTCAGGGACTGAGAGGGGATCAGGCTCAGGCTCAGAGCCACTGCCCTGCACACCAAAGAGTGTGGATTGCCAAGTTGGCACCATCAATGGACATGATATCTAGGATTTTCCAGGGCTCCACAGTGAGGACACTGAGTTGTGCTATGAAAGAGGACATAGAGTTGAACTGTCCATTTGTAAAATTATCCTCTTGCAAACAACTCTCCTTGCTTAGTTCTATCACCTTTTCATCACCTCTTATTGTCTCCCACTGACGGTTGGATGCTGTGTGCCCAGAGATACGGTTGAGTCAGGAGCCCAGGCCACTGCCATCTCCCTGCTGCACACCCTCGCTGGAGCCTAGGAGGTGACCCAAGAGGTGCCTTCCCCTCAGTGCTGGGGCCAGCCCTACCTGAACCCTATGGGCTGAAACTGGGGAAGGAGGGAAAGAACATCAAGGTGATGTCATTGGAAGAAGGGAAATGGGTTTTGAGAGTCAGGAAACCCAGTTCAGGTGCCAGTTGTGCCGCGATCTAGTCAGATGACCTGGTCAAGCACCTTCTTTCTGTCCCTGTGGCCTCCGTTTCTCCCTGTGCAATGGGTGGGAGGATGGATGCCACGCTGATGTTTGGAGATGCTGCCTTTCTCTGCAGTCCTTCAATTAGTACTGGAGACAGAGCTCTCCCAGAAGGGGCTTTCAAGGAGAGTGCTAAGATGTGCCTCACGTAAGCTGCTGTGGTTGAGAAAGTCCCAGGCAGCAATCTCTGAGTTTCTCCCCACTGAAAGTGGCATCTGAAGTCACAGCTGCTGTGGGACACCACTCCAATCGCTAAAGCCCTTCCCCCTTGTCTCTTCCCCTCCAGGCATCACCACATCGGCCCTTCCACGTGTGTCCCAGCTCTTGGCACGGTGAGTACCCTTGCCTTGGCTCTTTGCCTTGTCTCCTCACACCCTCTGCCTTTTTCTTTCTTGGAGGACAGATATCTAGAGCCAGACTCTCTGGAGAGGAATTGCAAGGCCAGCCCTTACTAGCTGAGCCACCTTGAGCAAAGGACACACCTCCTCCGGCCTCAGTCTCACCATCCGGAAAAGGGGGACACTCATGATGCCTGTTCCATGAAATGAGCTAAAACGTAAAAAGCACTTAGAAGGCAGCCTGGAACAGTGATTTCAGTGTTGGCTGTTGTGGGGTTTTTTTTTTTCATCTTTCTTTGTTCAGTTTTCAGTTTTTCCTTTCTTCTCTCCTTTCCTATGCATAGACTCTCTCTCAATTTCTTCCTCCCTTCTTCCTTGTCTCTCTTTTTTCCTTTCCACTTCTTTTCTCTCTCACTTCTTTCTCTCTCTCTCCTTCCCTCTCCCCTCCCCATCTTTTTCTTTCCTTTCCTCTCTTCGTCTCCCTCCCCCTCCTTCCTTTCATCCTTTCTGCTCCAACGTTCACCCAACACACTTCCGTACCAAACCCCATACACAGCCCTGGAGTCTCGGAGGTCCCTGCCTCGGAAGGCTTCCAATCCAGTGGGGAGACGGGCCAGTAAATCAGAAATCTCAGCTCTGCATGCGGGCAGCAGAAACGCTCCACTGGAGACATGCGTTGGGCAGAGGGAGCTCAGGGAGGGACGCAGCGTACCAGGGCCCTCGGTGACCTGCCTGGGGAGCCCCCTGCGTTTGGCCTGTGGGATGGCCAGCAGCTCCTTGTCTGGAGTGCTCCTCCCTTGACAACCCTGGAGAAGCTATTTCTAAGGAGCACCTTTCTCAGCTTCCTCTCCCTCCAGATATTTTGGGGGTTGTTAGTAGCAACCGAGGTCTGTTAAATCTTCCAAGCTTACTTTATGGCCTCAGGATTAGAGCACTCCCTCATCTCTTCTCCGGGTTTTCGTTTCATCCCCAGTTTAATCCAAGTGGGGTAAATTGGTTTTGATGGGAAGCAGGAGTGGATCATCTCAGATTTCCACTTTCTCCTTCTAAGGACAGTTGTCCATTGGGTACATTTCAGATAAGGTTCACTGCTAGGTCCCGACCAACTGGATGCATTTCCAGGCACCTCCCAGAGAGGACACATTGGCTGGTCAAACGCCTTCTCCTATTGGTTCTGGCGTCCCCAGTTCAAATGAGTTTCTTATACATTTTGGAACCAGTTCCCCAACCCTCTATCGCAGGAGTAATCAAAACGAAGGAAAGATGTGAGAACATCTTTTTATCGTTCCATGAAGTATTGCATCCGTCTCACGCCTGCCATGAGGCTTCCTATGTAGGAGGGACTCTGGAACCAGACAGGTTGTCACTGAAGTGATGTAACCAAAACAGAATTAGGTACAGATGGGGGATCTCATTAAAATTTACTGGCAAACATGCTGGTTAGAATAGTTAGATACGGGATGTCAAGTACACATGGCTGTGGTGTCCAAGTGTGTGACCTGAAGGGTGAGGGGGCATAGCGCAGTAATTAAGGCCCTGGCCTCTGCCAGCAGGGTCCAAATTCTGTGTCAGCTGTGGGTTCCTTTAGTACATTGCTTAGTCTCTCTTGGCCTGTTTTCTTATCTGGAAAATGGGGAGATGATTCATCACTGCCTCTAAGGGTTGTCACGGTTGTGAGGTTTAAATGAGCCAAGCCACATAGTAATTCGGACAGTAGTACCTGGCATATGAAAGGCACGAGAATGGCTGTTAGCTGTTTTCAGCATGAAGTGGTCCCGGTGGAGACTGTTGCTGACAGAGTGTGGTAGTCTGAAGAGGTGGCAGTTCCTCAAATCCAGCTGATGGCGCTGACCAGAGTGCAGGCTCAGCTTGCCAGAGCTTCTGCTTTGCAAGAGAAGGAGGTAATGAGGAGGAAGGGGAGAGAATAAAACCTCCTGGTTTTAAAATGTTGGCAATGAATTCAAGTAAATAACTGTACTGGCCAAAGAAATTATATCCATGGATGCATGGACTGCACATGGCCCCTGGGCCACCGTCTTGCCCCCTTCCTGTTAGAACAGCCCACCTTGGCTTTATTTATTGCTGCTTCAACAAAGTATTGAGAGGCAACGAAGTTTCATGGCTCCAAGTGTAACTATGGGCTCTGGAGTCAGAGTCCGGAGTTTAAGTTCTAGATTTCCCACTTTCTAGCTGTGACTTCAGGTCTCTGAGCTTCAGTTTTCTCTTCTCTAAAGTAAGAGGTATAAGACCCCCACCCACACCCAGAGAGTTGATGTGAGCATATGATGAGATTTCATGCACGTATTGGGCCTCAGTAATTGGTAGTAATCATTTTATTACAGACTAGCGTCCCGGTGCACAAAATTCATGCACTGGGGCGGGGGGGTGCGGGGTGTCCCTCAGCCTGGCCTGCGCCCTCTCTAATCTGGGATCCCTCTCACAATCTGGGACTGCTGGCTCCTAACCACTCGTCTACCTGCCTGCCTGATTGCCCCTAACTGCTCCCCTGCTGGCCTGATCACCCCCAACTGCCCTCCCCTGCCAGCCTGATCGCCCCCAACTGCCCTCCTGCCCTTCCCTGTTGTGACCCGGCCTCCTCCACTGGGTCCCACCTCCTCCGTGCATGTGGCCATCTTGTGACAGCCATCTTGTAACAACATTAGGGCGTGATATGTGAGGGCTCAACGACCACCTCTTGTGACAGCCATCTTGTAACAACATTAGGGTGTGATATGTGAGGGCTCAACGACCACCTATGCCGGTATTGGCGAACCTTTTGAGCTCGGCGTGTCAACATTTTGAAAAACCCTAACTTAACTCTGGTGCCGTGTCACATATAGAAATTTTTTGATATTTGCAACCATAGTAAAACAAAGACTTATATTTTTGATATTTATTTTACATATTTAAATGCCATTTAACATAGAAAAATCAACCAAAAAAATGAGTTCACGTGTCGTCTCTGACACCTGTGTCATAGGTTCGCCATCACTGACCTAGGTTATTAGTATAGATGTCTTAGGAAGGAGCCCTTTAAATCCTAGCCCTTTGTGGAACCTGTCATTCACCATGGAGTGCAGAATCCATTTGTGTTCTATGGTTGCAAGTAACAGAAATCGACTCCAGCTGATGTAAGCCCAAAGGGACTTTCTTGAGGTTTCTGTATTCTTTTTTTTTTTTTGTATTTATGGGGGTGACACTGGTTAATAAAATTACATAGGTTTCAGGTATACAATTCTCTAATACATCATCTGTATATTGTATTGTGTCTATGACCCCAAGTCAAGTCTCCTCCTGTCACCGTTTATCCCCTTTACCCTCTTCTACCTCCCTACCCCCTTTCCCTCTGGTAATCACCACACTCTTGTCTGTGTCTATGAGGTTTGGTGGGGTTTCTTCACCCCACAACCCCCCACCCCCACTCCTCTGACAGCTGTTCTCTGTATCTATGAGTCTGTTACTATTTAGTTTGTTTATTTTGTTCATTAGTTTCCACATATAACTGGAATCATATGGTACTTGTCTTTCTCTGACTGTCTTATTTCACACAACACAATGCTCTCCAGGTCTATCCATGCTATCACAAAAAAGGCGAGCTTTCCTTCTTTTTTATGGCTGAGCAGTGGTCCATTGTGTAAATGTACCACAGCTTTCTTACCCACTCATTTACTGATGGACATTTGGGCCGCTTCCCAATCTTGGCTATTGTAAATAATATTGCGTATATTCTTTTTTGAATTAGTGTTTCAAGTTTCTTTGGAATCGCTGGGTCATAAGGCAGTTGCCTTTTTAATTTTTGAGTTAACTCCATAACGCTTTCCATAGTGACTGTACTAATCTTCATTCCCAGTAGCCGTGTACCAGGGTTCCCTTTTCTCCACATCCTTACCAGCACTCGTTGTTTGTTAATTTATTGATGGTAGCCATTCTGACAGGTGTGAGATGATATCTCATTGTGGTTTTAATTTTCATTTCTCTGATGATTAGTGACATATGTTTTTTCATATGTCTCATGGCCATCTGTTGTCCTCTTTGGAGGCGTGTTTATTCAGGTCCTTTGCCCATTTTTTAATTAGATTGTTTGTATTTTTAGTGTTGAATTTTATAAGTTCTTTATAAATTTTGGATATTAACCCCTCATCAGATGTATCATTGGCAAATATGATCTTCCATTCAGTGGGTTGTCTTTTCATTTTGTTGATGGTTTCCTTTGCTGTGCAAAAACTTGTTAGTTTGATGTAGTTCCATTTGTTTTGTTTTTTTTCTTTTGTCTCCCTTACCCAAGGAGAGGTAGCAGAAAAAATATTGCTATGAGAAATGTTCAAAATTTTACTGTCTGTTTTCTTCTGGGATTTTTATGGTTTCAAGTCTAACATTTAAGTCTCTAATCCATTTGGAATTTATTCTTGTGTGTGATGTAAGAAGGTGGTCTAGTTTCATTTTATGCATGTATCTGTCCAATTTTTCCAATATGATTTTTTAAATATTTTTATCGATTTCAGAAAGTAAGTGAGGGGGAAAGAGATATAGAAACATCAATGATGAGAGAGAATCATCAATAGCTGCCTTGTGCATGCCCTCTACTGAGGATCAAGCCCGCAACCCAGGCATGAGCCCCTGACTGGAATCAAACCCAGGACCCTTCAGTCCCCAGGCCAACTCTCTATCCACTGAGCCAAACCAGCTAGGACGCCAATATAGTTTACTGGATTGAATAAACTATCTTTACCCTATTGTATGTTGCCTCTTTTGTCAAATATTTATTGACCATTAAAAGTGTGGATTTATTTCTGGGCTCTCTATTTTATTCCATTGATCTATATGTCTGTTTTTATGCCAGTACTATGCTGTTTTGATTGGCCTTCTAGTATAGTTTGATATCAGGTAATATGATTCCACCAACTTTATTTTTCTTTCTCAAGATTGCTGAGGCTATTAGGGGTCTTTAATATAAATTTTTGGAATATTCGTTCTAGTTCTTTGAAATATGCATTGTTAGAAATTGCATTGAATCTCTTGGTTGTTTTGGGTAGTATGGACATTTTAATGATGTTAATTCTTCTTGTCCATGAACACGGCATATACTTCCACTTATTTGTATCTTCTTCAATTTCTTTCTTCATTGTCTTATAATATTCTGAGTACAGGTCTTTTACATCCTTGGTTAAATGTATTCCTAGGTATTTTTTTTATGCAAAGTGTAAATGGGATTGTTTTCTTAGTTTGCCTTTCTGATAGTACATTATTGGTGTATAAAAAAAATCTGATTTCTGGCTATTTATTTTGTATCCTGCTACTTTACTGAATTCATTTATCCATTCTAGTAGTTTTTGGTAGAATCTTTAGGGTTCTCTATATACAGTATCATGTCGTTTGCAAATAAAGACAGTTTTACTTCTTCCTTTTCAACTTGGATGCCTTTTATTTCTTCTTCTTGCCTGATTGCTGCGGCTCGGACTTCCAGTAATGTTGAGTAAGAGTGGTGAAAGCAGACGCCCTGTCTTGTTCCCAATCTTAAAGGAAATGCTCTAGTTTTTGCCCATTGTCTCTGCCCTGGAAAGAGGAAATACCCAAAGGAAAATGGTGGTATTGATACCAAAACAAGGGGGAGGGGATGCTGGGCTGGGGTTGGAGATCTCATCTTCTCTCCTTCCATGCAGACCTTGCCCACGTGTCCTGTCCAGCCAGCCTCCCACGGCCATGGCAGCCTACGGCCAGACACAGTACAGCACGGGGATCCAACAGGCCACCCCCTACACAGCTTACCCACCTCCGGCACAAGCCTATGGGATCCCTTCTTACAGTGAGTACCAGCCAAAGCCCTTGCTTCCCTGTGGGGCCCCAACATCATGGTCTTCCTTCTGTCCTATCGCCTCAGTTAAATGCAGAATCAGAAGTGATTCCAGCCTGATTTTGTATTAGAGATAGAAAAGGACAGACACATTAAATATGGTTCAAGTTCTAAAGACTCTATCAAGGCCTCTTTTGATTGCTAGAGTAAGAAACTTAACCCAAGCTGGCTTAGGGGAAGATGTAAATTTAATGATTAACACACTGGGGTCTGACATTAGGAATGGCTGGGTCCAGGTGGTCAAATGATGTCAGGAAGAATATATCTCACTCCATATTCAGATGTTTCCCCCTGAGTGGGTTTTACTCCCACATAGGTTCTTCTCCTGTGGCAGCAAAGATGGTGCCTGTCAACTCTGAGTTTGCATCCTTTCAGCTCAGCACTCCCAGTGGAAGGAGAACTCATCGTTCCCAGTAGTTCCACCAGAATCCCATATTGAGCCTCACTGGCCCAAATTGGGTCATGTGACAAGGCAAGAAGGTTGGGGTGAGAGAGATAAGGAGGCTGACGCCTATGGATTGGACAAGTGAAAGGGATGGTTCTCTTAAAGGAAAGCACAGTAATGGTATCAGAAGGAGAACTGGATTCTGGGAAGGCAAAATCAACAGAGCTACAGACCTTGACTATCAGAATCTTACTGCTAAGAACTAGAGACTCAGTGAACCAGGCCCACCATCCACTGCTCACCTGTCTGCATTGACCAGGATGCTCCAGAGTAACAGAACCAATGGGATGGAAATAGATAGTTGAGATAGATAGATAGATGATAGATAGATAGATAGATAGATAGATAGATAGATAGATAGATAGACAGACAATAGAAATTGGCTCACCCGATTATGGAGGCTAAGAAGTTCCAAGATCTGCAGTTAGCAAACTGGGGAGCCAAGAGAGCAGTGATGTCATGATATGCATGCATGGTATAAAGGAAGAATAATTTAGGCTCCAGGGCCATGCAGGCCTTTTAGATGAGGATCTGAGCACTGAGAGATGAGCATGAGCAAGCTCAGGAGGGAGAGTGCCCAGGCACAGGGGACTGCAGTGGGAAGGCCTGGGGTGAGAAGGCATTTGGCAAGTCCAAGAAGCCCAGGCAGCTGGAGCACAGTGGGGAACAAGGTGGGCAGAGCCTGAGAGGCCTGGGAAGGATTTGGGATTTTATTACAAGTAAAACAGGAACTCTCATTGGCAGATGGATAAGCTGAGGGCTGTAGGGTACATTCTGGGTGCTGTCCAGGTCACTTAGCTGCTGTGGGGACGTTGGATTGCAGGGAAGCAGAGGAGAAGCAGGCAAGCCAAGGGGAGACTGATACAGGAGGAGGGGGGCGGTGGTGAGAGCCTAGGACAGGGCAGTACACACAGAAATTGGCAGATTTAAGAGCAGTCCTAGAGGTGGCAGTGACAAGTCCTGTGGGCTTCGGGTCAGGCATTGGTAATGGTCAGCATGGTTGAGCTACTGCCACCCACAGTTCTCAGTGCTACGTGTCCACTAATTCCTTAACCCTACGAGGAAGGTCCCACCATTATCCTCTTTTGAGGGATAAATAAGTGGGAGCTCAGAGAGGGCAAATAACTCTCCCAAGGTGACCCAGGCCGGTAGCAGAGGTGGAATTAAACCCAGACAGCCTGGCTCAGAAATCCAAGCCCAAGACCAAGCTTCATTGCCAGAGTGTGCATTCCATAAATCCTGAGGGATTACCTGTGACAGACCTTGGCCAACAGGTGTGGGCACCACTTTGAACTTTCTGTCCCTGCTGTGCTAGAAGACCTGTGATACAGTCATACATAAGTTACCCGCCTGGCCGACAGCCAAGAAAAATGAAGCCATATTATTTTTCAGCATAAAAGAGAACCCCACTCCTGTTACCAGACAAAACATGGCATCAGGGGAAAATTAATTTGGTTCAAAGTCATTGTATGGTTTCGGTTACTTTCAGACTCTCTGACAGCACAGCATAGGTGGTAAGAGCACACACGTCCTGGGCTCACACCCCACCGCTGCCCTTGCTGGTCCTGAGACCCTGGGTGAGTTTCCTCGTTCATACAGTGGAGCCAAACCAAGTCTGGCCTCCTTGCGGCTGCGGTGAAGATGCAATGAGATCATCTGCATAGGGGCCCGGCTACTTTTTTCTGTTAAGGGCCGGATAGTGAATTGTTTCGGCTTTGTGGCCTACACAGTCTTGGTCAGAACTACTCAACTCTGCCACTGGAGCGTGAAAGCAGACGGACAGTATGTAATGAGTGTGTGTTCCAATAAAATTTTATTGACACAAGCAGGCAGTGGGCCAGATTTGGCCCATGGACCCTAGTTTGCCAACCCCTGACCTACTTGAAGGGCTTAGCTCACAGGGCCTGGCCCACGGAAAATGCTCAATCAGTGCAGGAGGAGCCAGGCTGCTGTGTAAACCTGGAATGTCCTTGTCACTGAATAAGGACGGTGGGATGAAAAGCCACTGCCCTTCATATATGCCTGTGCCTGAGCAAGCAGTGTTAGCCCACTGTCTGGAGAAACTTTGTTGAATCGTGTTAGGAAACTTTTTTTTATGCTCCTTGGCAGCTAGCATTATTACCTTTATTTAAGTAGTTGCAGGGAAATAACACAATTGAATAAACTAGAGGCAAGGAGATTAGGAGTATTGAGTATTTTTCTCGGTTGATTATGCAACATTTAAGGACATATGTAAAAGCATAAAGAATAACACTACAGATACCCATATAAACTGACCATCCAACTTAAAAGATAAAATGTAAAGGGAGGTTCTGTCCCTTTCTTCTAAGAGATACAGCCCTGGAATGGATGTTTATCATTCCTCTGTTTATCGTTTCTTTGTGTGCCATGGGGGCCAGCAAACTTTTTCTGTAAAAAAGCCTGACAGTGAATTTTGGCTTTGCAGGCCCTACAGTATTAAAACTACTGAACTCTACCATGGTAGCTTGCAAGGGCCAGATAATACGCAAGTGAATGGATATGTCTGTGCTTTAATAGAACTTGGTTTACGAAAACAGGCAGAAAGTCACATTTGGCCCGTGGGCCATAGTTTGCAGCCCTGGTGTGTGTTTGTGGAATGAATGTTTGCATGTTTGTGGACTGAATGAATGAATGAGCATATTCTTGCAGTTTTTTCTGTATCTATTTAAAATGAAAAATGTACATGCTCTTGGACTCAGCAATTCCACTTCTCATATCCAAGGTATACAAGCATTCTAACACTGTGTGAGGAGGCATGTCCATCTGTCACGGGCGGTGATAGTGAAGAAATTAGAATCCACCTAGAGTCCATCATCAGGGGACTGGCTGAATGAACAGTAATATTCATACTTTGGATTTCCATTTGGCCACGAAAACAAATGAGCACACAGTTTGAGAAGAGTGAGCGAGGGAGCATGGGGCAAGCAAAGGTCAGTCCGAGTGGTGAGCAGAGCCCATGCAGGACCTTGGAGCCACCCAAGGAGTTCAGATTTGACTCCAGGTACCCTAGACACCATTAACCTTCTTAGCAGACTGAGCAAAAGAAAGTGCCTATAATACTGCTTGTTGCTCCTGAAGTCCTATACCATCTATTGCATAAAATCCTTTCACACCCATTATTGAGATGCAGCAAGAGAAGGAAGGGAAAACCTTGACTTAAGAATTATTGGCCAATTGTGAGACTCCGTTGGTAGCCTGGCTTTCTGAACCTCAGTTTCCACATCTTTAGAATGGAAAAGCAATACTGCCTGTTCTGTGGGAGTGTTGTGAGAATGAAAGGGATGTGTGTTGCTAAGTACCTCATTCAGAGCCTGATATGTTTATTCTTTCCCCTTCCTTTAATCTCCTGACAACCTGCTGGCAAGTATCAGTATGTTATTTCTTAAAGAGAAAGCTAGTCCTGGTCACCAAGGAATCATTTTACCCCTCTAAGCATTCTCTTCATTTATGGGAGTGAATGGGTGAGAAGGAGGGAAACCACAATTACAAAACCATCCCCAGAACTAGAAATGTTCTTTTAAAAACACACATTTAAATCGTATCAAAGTACTATTTTACACCTATAAGATAGACAAAGATAATCAAAGTGTATTACATTTTCAATGAAAATACAATATCTGGGCTTTTGATAGTGGATTAGCCCCCCTCCTTTGATACAGTCCCTTCTCCAGCCAGTTGCTCATGGGATTGGAGTCTGTAGTTTGGAGAAGATTTCAGAGTTTGGCCAAAACAGAAGGAAGACTTGTAACTGTGGCCTTTGGATAAGCATCACCCCCCTTCCCACCGCCCCCGGCCAAAACAAAACAAACAAACAAACAAACAAAAAACAGAGAATGTGTCTTAGGGTTAAGTGGAATCATCATTATAGAGGAAGGATGGTTCATTTAACACCTTCACCCAGACTCCTGATGAACTTTAAACCATACAGGGTGCTGCTCCATGGAGAAGGGGATTGTAAACTCACTTCCTTCAGAGCCAGGCAGGAAGCAGGAACCTGATCACACGTGCAAAATAAAGCACCTTAAAACCAGCCTCCGTGTCTCAGAGACAGTACAGGATCCGTGGTGACCCGGGATACACAATCTGGAAGCCTCTAGGTATCTAGTTGTCACATGGGAATACAAGCATAGCACCAACCCATTGCTCAAGAGAAAGCATAAGTCCAGATTTTTGGGTGAAATCCTCCTGATTTTTAAACATAAACAATTTCATATTTTCCTTAAAAATATGCACACTTAGCAAAATATGTCTGTAGACTAACTTTGGTTCACAAGCCAATAGTTTGCAACTCCTGGTTTGGAAGCTGATAAACTTGCACGCTGTCTTGACTCAGTAGCTCTTCTGTGGGTGACAAGGGAGCATCCTTTTCATGTGTCCCTGGTGCTTCTCCTTCCTCCTCCCAAGGCATCAAGACAGAAGACAGCTTGAACCATTCCCCCGGCCAGAGTGGATTCCTCAGCTATGGCTCCAGCTTCAGCACCCCACCCACCGGACAGAGCCCGTATACCTACCAGATGCATGGTCAGTGTGGCGCTGCGGCCCCTCCCTTCCCTCTCCAAGGCATTGCCTGAGTTGGGTGTCATTCATTCATTTATTCAGCAGATTTGAGTACCTACTATGTGCCAGGGTCTATCTCAAGTAATGGAGTTACAGTGGTGGACAGAAGATATGAGGTTGCCCTTATAGAAACTGATACTAAACAAAGCAACAAATAAACCGACTAATTTGGGAAGAGTTGAGTGCAATGAAGCAAATAAGTGTGTTGTTTGGATAGGGAGTGATGAGCAGTTGTGGGGCAGTCAAGAGGCATTGGATATGTAACTTTAGGTAGAATCATCAGGAAAGGCTCTTTGTTGGACAAAGACCCAACGGGTGAGTGGAGCCAGCTATGTGCAGACCTAGGGGAAGAGCATTCCAGGCAGAGGGAAAAGTCAGTGCAAACGCTGTATGGAGGGAAATGTCTTGACATATTTGAGACACAGAACTAAGACCAGCAAGGCTGGAGCAGAGTCGGGGACATAGGAGGAGAGAAGGCAGAGCTGAATCACACAGGCCTTGAGGGCTGTTGGCTTTGATTTTAAGTGTGATAGACAGGAAGTTCACTGCACACTCAGGGAAGTGCTGGGTGGTGGGAAGAGTGGCCAGGCAAGTAAAGTAACTATTTCAGCTGGAGGTTCAAGGCTGCATCCCCATAAGGTGGCCTTCGGAGGGGAAGAAGAACTCCAGTGCATAACTCCCTCCTCAGATAGGCCAAGAAACTGGCCTACTAGATTCTCCTGTGTCCACCGTGGCTCTTTTACCCACTGTGGGCCCCTTCTCTTCTCCAGTCCTCCATTGGGAGCACGTTAGAGCTGATGCATGGGACAGAGGGCTGGTGGCATCTTTTGGAAGATCTTTTGGAGATCTTCATCCCCGTGTTTTTTCTTTCGTGAAAGCTGGTGAAAATGACCAACAAGGGTCTGAAAAGTTATGTGAGAACCTGAAGAGGTAATGACAAGGTGGTGGGCTAATGAGTGATTGTACTTTTCGCTTTAAAAACTCTTTGCACATATTGTCACTTAACGTTCTTTAAAATGGATGTCAAGGGCAGCCTTTTAGGTAAAATCCTGGTGAAAATTCAGCAAGTAATAATAGGGGTATGTAAGAGAAACAGGGCGCTGAGCACTGATGCCCAGCACTGGAATACTTCCGTGTAAAAGTCCGCAGCAGACTGCTGGTGACACCATCAGCTGAGATTGGCCAGACACCACATGCCACCTGATGTTGCTGGATCATCTGATACAGTCTTCATGACACTCCAAAGCATTGGTGCTGGTATTGTTCCCATTTTCCAGGAGAGGAAACTGAGGCATAGAGGGAATGACTGATCTACAAATGCAACAGGAAACAGACTGAATCGGGTCTCTTGGTGGTCTGGTAGAATCCCAACTCCAAAACCCATGCTTTTCGTCATGGTACTGCCCTATCTCCGCTTCCTCTGTTGTCACCTCTGTCATCCCACAGTGGCCTTTCTGAGTTCCCTTGAAGGGTACAAGCTGCTGGGACCTTCTCTAAGTGCAGAGTGAATTGTGGTACCGATCCCAATAATAAAGGTCTGTGAAGACACTGAACTTGAACTTGCATTTGAGCCAATCTCAAGCCAATTTTTTTTTCCAGTTCTGCCAGTAGCAACAGAACTTACTGCCTTGAGCATCTAAGGCTGCAGAGGTTGAATAGCAAACACAGTCCACCCTCCCCCATTCTAGTAGCCCCTCCCCACCCCGCTGTGTAATAAGTGAGTTATGTAGGTATGGCTCCCCATCCACCCATCATTTATTCTCTATAACTGAGCACCAGCTGTATGCCTGGCACCCTGGGGTACAGCAGTCAACAAAGACAATTCTCTCATGGAGAGGGACAGGCAATAATCAATTAACAAATAAATAGGTGGCTACAAATATTGGTAAAGCTTGTAAAAGACAAAAACAGGGCAGTGTGATGGGCCATGAGTTGGGGAATGGTGATGGATGTTACTGCTCATCACCTCAGGTGGTGATGGATGTTACTCAGGTGGTGAGGGAGACCAACCATGTGAGCAGCTGGAGACAGGACAGCCCGGGAAGAGGGGACAGCAGAGGCCCTGAGGTAGGAAAGGCCCTCATTGTTGAAGGACGCCAAAGCAGACTCGTGAATCTTGGTAGAGTGAGTAAGGGAAATGAGCTTGAAAGGTGAGCAGGCACTTCCCGGGACCAGGATATGAAGAATAATGTTATTTCCTCTCTGGTCCTTACAGCAACTGTGGGAGGTGGGCACCATCAGCTCTGCTCTACAGATGATGGAAATGAGGCTCAGAGAGGAGAGGTGACTTGCCTAGATCACAGAGCCAATACATGTTCCAAGCTGGGATTCAGACTCAGGTTTCTAGAATTTTGGAGCCCATGCTGATCCTCCTAGTGTTATTTCCAGGACTCCTTCCGGACTCCTAAGCTCTGAATATTCGCCTTTCCCTTCATCTTCCCATTAGGCCGCTGACATAGGTTCTGTCATGATCCCCATTTTACAGGTGGAGATACTGAGCTACAAAATGGTAAAGTAACTTGGCCAAGGTCGCATGGCTGTGGTGGTGGGATTTGAAGCCAGGCGGTTGCACTCCAGAGCCCAGGAGGATAACCACCACACTATCCTGCCCTCCAACTCTTGGAGATTCTTCTAGGACAGTGGTCAGCAAACTGCTCGCGAGCCACATGGGGCTCTTTGGCCCCTACCATCCCTCCCCACCCCTCGCAAATGGAAAAAAGACCTCTTGCTCTTCCTCACCCGCCCCACCATGAGAATAATCCAGGTTATTTTCTTAATCTTCCTTATGGCCAAGATGCCAGAAAGGCTACAGCAGCAGCTGGACTTTGTCCCAATTAAGTGCCTTCAGTAATGCTAAT
>NW_006297815.1:857887-878690 GCF_000327345.1 Myotis davidii | reverse complement strand
CCAGGCATTTTGCAAGCCTGACATATTCCTCCTGAAGTATTTTTTTCAAACACAAACACACAGAACGCTCACACACCATGCCCATGTGCTTCCTATTAACTTTTTTTTTTTCAAGTTGCTCCAGAGGAGAAATAAACTCTCCAACTACTCTGCGTGCATTTCAGAATGGAAGACCGTGGTTGAGGGAATGGAGAAGGAGGCTGAGACTGGGTTTTAGGCCTGAAAGCACTGACTTGGAGTGAAATTAGTCCGTGTTTAGAAGCTAAAATGGGTCTTTCTTTTCTAAGAATTGAAATTATAATTTTGTAGAAGCAAAAGAACCTAAGGACCACCCCATCATTTTACAGATGAGTAAACTGAGGCACTGCAGCAGAGAGGTGTATGTATAGTCACAGGGCAAGCATTAGGTAAGCCCAAGGCCTATCCCTCAATCTTATACCAAATCTCAGAGACTTCCGCAGAGCCATCACCCCTCAAGGCCCTGGTTTGAGATCTGTATCTGTTTGGATAACACTGCCTCTCCACCGAATGTACAATAAACGTAAAGGAGAAAAGTTCACAACATTCGCCCAGCCTTTGCATGATTGTTTATTTTCTTTTTTAAAGTTCACCCAAGGGTTTTTATAGCTGAAATGTATTTCTTATGGGTTTGATTTTTGTTGTTGTTTCTTTTTGGCTTCCTGCTAAAACACTGCTGTTCACAGAAATGACCACAAAGATTAAAAAGAGAAGAAAAAAGCCACTTTGAGAGTGTGTTGTAAGAGGTTAAGAGCTCTGGACCTGGCTGCAATCAGTCCTGCTCTGTCCCACACACCATGGCTCTTGGGTGAGGCTCTTGACTTCTGTGTGCCTCAGTTTCCTCATCTGTGGGATTGGCATCATCGCAGGAGAGTTGGCCTAATGGGGCTGCCAGGGGAACTAAATGGAATGGTTCTTGGGCACATCAGATGAGGCCAGAAAGCCTGGCTGTCCTTTTTATTACTCCTTTCGTAACATGGTAGTTAAAAGCAGTAACTCTCAATCAGACTGAGTTAACTTCCCAGTTATGCAATGTGACAGTGAGGCAAATTACTTATTATTACCTCAGTTTTTCCCCTATAAAATGGGGGTACTAATGCATGGGATGCTGAATAATTAAATGAGTTAAAGGTTGTGAAGGATTAAGAACACCACCTGCCATAAACTAAGTACGCTGCAGATATTATCGTTATTATTTTATTGTTATTCTAATTTCATGTCTGATGGCCTGTGTTCTTCCCATGGTCACTTCTCTTCCCTGAACTCTCAGTTGTAAGTAGCTGTGGTCAGAGAAAAGAGGAGTCCAAACCTGAGACTGTTGAATCATCGCCTCCTCATGAACTCCTCATTTTAGAGGGACTTACACATGTCGGGAGCCCTCTTCAATGGAAATCCCTTTTGTATTTACCAAAAACCAGGGAACATGAATGCTGAAGCTCAGAACCCAAAGTGAGCCATTCAGGAGCAATGCAGAAGTATGGGATTCAAGGACGTGTAGGAAAATTACAAGGCCAGTGAAAGGATTTATAAGCCTAGTGAACTCAGCCTGAGACTTCCAAAGCCAGTTTGTGTCAGATTTATGAAATATAGCACCATCTCTGGCATCCAAAATCTGTGTGACCTTGGACAAGTCACTGAACTATCATGATCTGTGTTTCACAGCCCTCATGCTCACTGAAAAAATAAAGAGGTCAGACAAGGTCATGGTCAAATCCATCAAGTATATTAGGTAAATAGTGTGTGGCTCAAAGTTGAATAGATGTCTTTGCTGCAGGACTTTCAGAGCTCCTGCAGATTGACGTACCTGTGTCTCTCCAAGAATGGATTTCAGTAGTCGATTTTCCCAGGTAGATTTGAAACAGGGACCCTCTCACCAAACAACTGTTCTGCACTCACAGGGAAGGCCTGGCTGCAATGATCTTTAGGCTTCTTCCTATGTTAAAATTATTTTTTGACCCTTTTTTATTAATTTCAGAGAGGAAGGGAGAGGGAGAGAGAGATAGAAACATCAATGATGAGAGAGAATCATTGATTGTCTGCCTCCTGCATGCCCCCCCACTGAGGACCAGCCCACAACCCAGCATGTGTGCTGACTGGGAATCGAACCGTGACCTCCTAGTTCATAGGTCAATGCTCAACCACTGAGCCACACTGGCCAGGCTATGTTAAAATTCTTTGATGCTCTAATTTTTTCATGGTGAACATGTATGTATTCCTTTTTTCTGTATTTTTGTTAATTTATATTTTATGAGATACAATTCACATACCATAACATTCATTCTTTTAAAGTGCACAAGTCAGTGGTTTTGCTATACTTATAAAGCTATGTAACCATCACCACTGTCTAATGCCACAGCCTTTTCATTACCCAAAAGGAAACCCCATGCCCATGAGTCATCGCTCCTTACTTCCCCTCCTGCTGATATATTTTCCTTTTGTAATCAGAAAGAAAAAGATACATTTAAAGTTACTCTTCTTTTATATGTGTTTTGAACAAGGTTATACATTTACCTAGTTACACAGCTACAGAAATCGCTTTCCCACCTTCATCCCACAGCCACTCAGTTCCCAAACCCCAAGCGGGTCAGCACTTGAACCAGGTTCCGTGGATCCATCCAGAATGTCCTTTGGCAAATAGAAGCAAACATGTACACAATCTATTATATTGCATGTTCCTATTATAATAATTAACTCATACATGAGTCATAAATAAGGCAATGATACCAGTATAATTCTGAAGGTGGATTGATTCAGTTGCTTTTAAGATTTCTCCCTTATCACTGGTTTTAAGCAGTTTAATTTCAATGTGCCTTGGGGTAGTCTTCTTCATGACTGTAGGGTTTGGGCTTCATTGAGCTTCTTAGATCTGTGAGTTTATAGTTTTCATCATATTTGGAAATTTTTCAGCTATTATTTCTTCAAATATTCCCCCCCACACATACCCTCATGTCTTCAAGTTCACTAATTTTTTCTTCTGCTGTATCTGCTCTAATGTTAATTACACCCTGGGCAGTTTTCATCTCAGACATAGTTCTAACCTCTACAAATTTGATTTGGGTCTTTTAAAAAATACCTTCCATTTCTGTCCAGTCCAGCCGTGGGCAAACTACGGCCCGCAGACAGGATCTGGCCCGTTTGAAATGAATAAAACTAAAAAAAAAAAAAAAAACGTACCCTTTTATGTAATGATGTTTACTTTGAATTTATATTAGTTCACACAAACACTCCGTCCATGCTTTTGTTCCGGCTCTCCAGTCCAGTTTAAGAACCCATTGTGGCCCTCGAGTCAAAAAGTTTGCCCACCCCTGGTCTAGTCATTCCTCTGGCTTCTTGAACAAACAGAACATAGTTATATTAACTGCTTTAATTTGCTTAGCTGCTAATTCTATCTGTGTCATTTCTGGGTTCATTTTCATTGATTTTTCTCCTATAGGTCATATTTTCTTGATTCTTTGCATGCCTGGTAAGTTTTGATTGGATGCCAGACATTGTGAATTTTACCTTGTTGGGTGCTGGACATTTTTATATTTCTGTAAATATTCTTGAGCTTTGTTCTGGGATGCAGTTAAGTTACATGGAAATAATTTGAGTTTTTCAGGTCTTGCTTTAAGCTTTGTTAGGGAGAGCAAAGCAGCATTTGGTCTACAGCTCTCTCGACCTAACCAGTCTATTCCACTAGCGAGGGAGCCTTTCTGAGTATTCTACCCAAGGCTCCGTGAATATGAGGTTTCCACTCTGGCTGGTGGGAATGGGAACTGAACTCTGTTTTATGTAGCCGTGGTCAGAGAAAAGAGCAATACCCGTTTGAGACTTTATTATGAGCTCTGAGGATTGTTCTACTCTTTGGCGGTGGTTCTCTTCCAGCCTTGAGTAATTTCCTTGCAGGTATGTGCTGATCAGTGCTCAGGTGGACTCTCAAGGGAAATGTCTCTCTCAGTGCCGCTCCCTTTTTTCTGGCACTCTGCTCAGCTAATTCTCTCCACTTTGGCCTCCTTGGACTGGCAGCTCCATCTCCTCAATTCAGAGGCGGCTGGGCACCACCTGTGTCCCCTCCCTAGGGACTTTCCACATCAGGGCAGTCATAGGGCTCAATACTCATTTCCTTTCTCTTAAGCATCACTGTCTTTCATTGTCTGATGCCCAATGTCTTGGAAATCTAATTTTAAATTATTTCATGGGAGAAGGTAAAGGCAGTCCCCAGAATCAGTCTCGACCAGAAGTAGAAGTAATGCTGCACCGGTTCATTCGCGTGTTTTTCAGTCCATACGGTGACTGCAAAATGCACAACACAGGAAAGCAAACCAGCCTTGGAGGAATTCCGTTCTGTTCCTAGTGCCCTGTGTTCTTCCTCTGACCTCAGTGTTGCCATGTGCTCTGTGTTTGAAGAACTTATTTTGTAGTTCCCCCCAATCTTTGCACATTTTGCCCTTGTTTCCATCATTCAGCACCTCCATTGTCCTTGAACCCCCTTCCATTAAGATACCTTCAGCTCCTTTTTAAAGCAAAGTCTTCTGTGTAATGTAACACTTCACTATGTATTTTTTATTTACTTATTAGAAGCCCGATGTACAAAATTCATGCAAGGGGCTCGGCCCCCACTGCCGCTGCCTTGGCTGCCTCTGCCTCGGCCCCCACCACCACGGCTTCATCCAGAAGGTCGTCTGGAAGGATGTCCTGTCTAATTAGCATATTATGCTTTTATTATTATAGATTTCTTTTTTCACTCTTCTGTTATTTTTATTGGGACTGTATTGCTTTTGCTAATGCCCTGGTTATAATGCTGCATTTTTTTTAGCAGTCTGCCCAGGCCTACTTTTACTCATAAGCCCCTTTATTTTAGTGCACAATTTTGCCCAGTGCACGGCCTTTCAGGAAGACTTCAGATTATGGCAGAAACACTTGGGTGTCTTCTTATTTTCATAGGTAACATACTATACCCACTCTTCTACACTTTGCTTTCTTCGTTCAGCTATATACTTTGGAGAACTTTCTAAGTCATTCCTTTCACAGATGCCTATTATTCCATTGAGTGATGTGCTAGAAATGATTTAAGCAGTTCCTTGCTGAGTGTTTCCAGTCTTTTGTAATTACCACCAATGTGTCTATGAATAACTCTATCTATATATCATTTTGTTTTCTGCAATTATATCTGAAAGGCAAGTTTCCAGAAGTGGAGTTCAGGGTCAAGGGAAAGTCCATATTAAATTTGGTAGATAGCTCCCGGTGACCTCCATATGGAGTCTACTGATTTAAACACCCACCAGCATTGTCTGAATGTGCCTGCTTCATCAACCCCATCATCTCATTGTTGGAGTTTTTGCCAATCTGATGCATGAAAAACAGCATCTCAGTGTAACACTAATTAGTAAGTGTGCTACAAAGCTGATTGTCTTTTCAGATATTTGATAATTTGAGTTACCTTTTCTGTGAACTAGGAGATTAGACTTGGAAAACAATGTCAAAGAGGAGTGATGAGGGGCAAGGCAAATCAACATCCAAACATATGATAAAGGTACAATAACCAGAACAGTATGGTTCTAATGTATGAACAGACTGCTTTATAATTCTGAAAGAGACAAACATATCAGGGAATTTAGAAAATGGGGTAGATGGCATCTAAATCAGTGGGAAAAGGTGAAATATTCAATGAATGGAGCTGGAACAACTTGTTGGCCATCTGGGGTGAAAAACAGATCCTCTCCTATTACTGTACACCAGAAAATAATCCAAATGGATCAACAGTTTGTCAAAAGTAAAATCATAAAAGTACTAGAAAGAGAATGAGCAAAATTTTTATAACCTTGGAGTGGGAAAGGCTTTTCCAGCCATGACTCAGAAATCCAAAAGTCATCAATGAAAAGATTGACAGACTATAGATTTTTATTTTTTGGCATGGCAAAGAACACCAGAAGTAAAGTCAGAACAACAAAAACAATCAAATGAAACAAAAAACAAATGGCAAACTGTGAATAAATATGTACATCTCAAACCAGGAACAAATTGTTATTCTTTTTAAAATGATTCTACAGTTCTATGGATTGAACCTGCTCTGGGATGTTATTCTTCTAAATAAAAAGAGAAAAACGAGGAGGACTGATGTTACAGGGGAGGACGGGGGCCATGGCAAACTGGAGAATCCCAGCCCATCAGAGTTGGGGAACCAGTGTTACCCTAGAATGGAGCCCCAGAGAGACCAAAGCTTTCCATTTTTCAAGGTAATCCTCAAGATTATATTTTAATGTAAAATCTCATTCTTTTACAATATTGGCAACTGATTGAACATGTATAGGACTGGTCTTATGCCTCTATCTTACAATGTGGTTCCATTTGTTTTCAATTTTTTAAATTGATTTTTTTGGCGGGGGTCCGGGGGGGAGAGAGAGGGAGAGAGAGAGAGAGAGAGGACACAATTCATTTTTCTACTTACTTATGCATTCATTGGTCGATTCTTGTATATGCCATGCCTGTGTATTGAACCCACAACCTTGGCGTATCAGGACAATGCTCTGACCAACATACCTACCCAGCCAGGGCCATGTTTTCTTAACTGAACCACAGTTCATGAGACCAGGAATGGAAGGAGAAAATTACTTCCCAAGTGGTGACTTGGGAAGCCAGATAGCTCGCCCCTTTTGGTCCTCACCTCTGGCTTATTTCATCAGTGAGGCATGTCCCGGAGGGCTTGAATGGTGGGTGTGGTTAGAGCTTCCTTGGAACCCAGTGGCCTCCTGGTGAAGTAGATTATTTCCCTATTTCTTCTTGGCAGCTGTAAATTTCATGCTGTCCCGGCCCAGCCAGTTCTGAGCAGGCTACGTCTGTCTGGTCTCATTATGTCGGTCAAGACAGGAGCCAGGCTTGGCATCCCGAGGGTTCCTGGACTGAGGTCCGGTTTCCTGGTGTGAATCAGCAACTCTTCTGCACACGATGACGTGGGTGAGGTTTTCTGGCATGTCAGCACTCCTGTGCTGTGCAACACCTCCTCCCCCGTGGTCACCTTCCTGTCACCTTCGTGTGTGCAGGCTTGCTGCCTCCTGCTCGAGCTGAAGGCTTTTGGATTTAGGACGTACAGAGGTTAAATGAATGGTCTTTTTTTCTGGTTATATAACAAGTTTGCTTTGGTGGCCCCTATCTGCAAAAGCCACAGGAGATGATCAATGAAAACAGCTCGGGAGCCTGAGTTAGCTCTGAGGGTGTTTAGTGAACAGCTCACTAAGGCAGCCCTTCCTGTAAGCCTTTCTGTGATGTTGGCGATGTTCTACATCTGCGCTGTCCCGTATGTAGCCATTAGCCACATGTGGCTATCGAGCATTGAAATGTGGCTAGTGCGACTGAGGAATTGAATTATTTGTGTTGTTTAATTTTAATTAATTATAATTTAAATGTGAATGTGGCTACTAGCTGTCATATTGGACAGCACAACTCTATAGAGTAATTCAAAGCCAACTCGCAGCCTGGTTACTGCCGGGGTAGGGAGATGTCACCTAGCAGGTGTGATGACCTGAATGTGTTCTCCTAAAATCCATGTGCTAAAGTCCTAACCCGGATGTGATAGTATTTGGACATGGGATTTGGGGAGGTAGTTAGGGTTAGATTAGGTATCGATGTCCTTATCAGAAGAAGAAGAGCAAGAGCGCTCTCTCTCCTCCTGCACCCATGAGGACACAGCGAGAAGGTGGTCATCTCTAAGGAGTCCCTCTACTATCTTGAAATTTAATTCAGATTTAATTTAACCTACTTATGCATATTTTTAAAAAGTCAAACTGGATGTTATTACTGTAAAATGAAGGAGTTTACAAACTATATTTTTGAACATGTAACCACCCAGGCATGACCACACTAGGTTACATAATGAAACAGTCAGACACACG
Organism: Myotis davidii; assembly: GCF_000327345.1. Classification (NCBI taxonomy): domain Eukaryota; kingdom Metazoa; phylum Chordata; class Mammalia; order Chiroptera; family Vespertilionidae; genus Myotis; species Myotis davidii. The sequence continues at coordinate 870,804 of NW_006297815.1, read as the reverse complement.
CATGTGAAGACTCACAAGAACATGGCTGTGTGGGCAACACAGACACCACCAGCAGTGTGGCCGTCAGCAGAGTGGCTTTCCATCAGGGGAAATAGCTCTTGGTAAATTCCAAACAAAAGAAAGCCATCCTTCTACGGACAGTGGTAGTGGTGTCGCCAGGAAATCACCCAGAATGGCCTCCGGGGACATGTAATCCCAGAGGTCATGGGGCTACGGCTTGCAAACAAATTAAGATATTTGAATATCATGGTTTATTAAATCAGTTTAAGAGAAACTGAAAAACAACAGGAAAGAAATAGAGGTTAACACATTAAAGATAGGGTGTAAGGAGGTGAAAGAGCCACACTATAACTCCCCAATTACTGTGATGGCCGGCCATGACTTTTATCCATATTTCCAGGGCAGAGGGCACTCGGGGGCCAGAATGACATCATAATGATTGTTACCAATGGGTGGCAATCTGTCATTCACTCAGCAGACACTCATGAGCACCAGCTCTGTTCCATGCAGCATGCTAGGTACAGGTCCTACGGCCCTGAGCTGACAGTCAAGCCCTATCTTTATGGAATGTATATCCCAATGAGAGGACAAAGACAGTACATTAGCCCAATCTAGCTGCCATAACAAAATACCGTAGACGGGGTGGCTTGAACAACAGAAATGTATTTGCTCACAATTCAGGAGGCTGGAAGTGCAACACTGGGTGTCCAGTAGATTCCATTTCCAATGAGAGCTCTCTTCCTAGTTTAAAGACCTTGTCACTTGACCTTTACTCTGCGCCGGCCATCAGTACTATTGGATTATGGCTTCCACTTTTATGACCTCATTTAACCTTAATTACCTCCCCAAAGGTCCCATCGCCACATACAGTCACATTGGGGGATTAGGACTTTAACATAGGAATAGGGGGGTGGGGGCACACTTCAGACCGTAATATTGAGCAAGGAAATGAGAGAATGTTAACATGATGCCAGGATTGAGGCATGCGCTGAGGAAAATAAACTGAGAGGTATAGCTGAGAGAAACTGAGGAAGGAGGGTCTAATTTGGGTGGTGGGCAGGGTCTCTGAGCTAGTGACAATGGAACTGATAACATGCAAATTAAGAAAAGCAGCCATGGCTCATGCATGTTCCTGGCGGACAGAAAGCGGAGCAGTTGGCCACAAGGGGGAAGAGAGGTGGAGGATGATGTCGGAGGGTGGGTGAGGCAGACCTCACAGAGCCTTGTGACCCTGTGGGGCATTTGGATTTTGTCTTGAGAGCACCGGCAGCCATCAGGGGTTTCAAACAGGGAGGGTGATCTGGTTCGCATCTAAGACCAATTGGCTGCTATGGCGAGAATGAACTATCAGAGGGTCATGGAAGATGCAGGGAGACCAGGAGGACCACCCCATCCTTGACTTTCCCTTCCCTCCAGTTCTTCTCATGGGCACAGTGGAGCCAACATTCGCAGAGCTTGCCTGTAACAACACTCACCAGGGCCTGAGGACTCCGTTCAAAGAATCCTAGAATCATCTTTATCTTTTCACTCCCAAAGGAACAAAGACCCAGAGAAGGGCTTTGATGTTGTCACTCTGGTGTTATTTGCTTTTATTTTTATTTCTAACATGTCAGTCAAATAGGAACTAAGCTCATACCAAGGTCTATGTCTGCAAAATTTGTTGAAAATGTTACATAAAAAATCTCTCTGATGATCAGGATATGTTGGGGTCAGAGAGGAGAGTGAGAAAAAGAAAACAGCAATGAACCAAAAAACAAAAACAAGAACTGCAGACACTGATCTGGAGGGTCCTATTGGAGGTACAGGCCCACCATGGTAACTCTTTAGAGATAAGAGTGGAGAGCGGGCTGCTCCCAGCCTGGGGCAGTGGCCTTCTGCTCAGGAATTGAAAGCGATAATTAAGGGGTTGGCAGCTAGGGGAAGGAAGAGACAGCTGCAGGCTGGAAGCCATTTATTAGAAGAGAGAGACAGAGAAACAGATACTACAAGTCCATCTTTGCTAGAGAGAAGCCATAGTCAGACTGTGGGATACGTCATTTGTGCTCTTAAAGCAAATGTCACTTTTTCTGCTCCTAAAAGTTCAGTAGGTAAAGAGGAATGAGGGAATTTGCTGGGAATTTCTCTGATCCATCCTGGTAGGGTGCTCTCTATCTGCATTATTTCATATTCAACAGGCCCCAGGCTCAAACTTCAGACCCCACTCCCCCTGCCTTTTGGTACTGCTTTTACGTTTTTTTATATATATTTCTTTTAAATCACGTACGTAATATTAGTGTGTGCCTTTCTGTAATTCTCTGTGCGTGCATGCATTTGTGTCTGTGTGTGTGTGTGTCTGTGTGTGTCTCTGTGAGTGTGTTTCCCCCCACAACTGGAAAATTGTTCTTTTTTAGCAAATAAGATCTTTCTGTGCATCTTGTTTTAAAAATTGCCTTTTGTATCTTTTCACTAAATACGTAACATATATTGGAGATCTTTCAAAGTCAGTTCAAATAAACCCTTACTCTATTTTCTGGCTGCTAGTACTCCATAGAGAAAGCCGACCCCTGGGTTTGAATTCCAGCACCAGCACCAGCGTTTACTGGCTGTGTGACATTAAGCAAATAGCATCTCTGAGACTTGATTTTCTCATCTGTGAAATGGGGTCTACAGGAATAGCCGACCTCATGGGCTCTTGGAGAGCTGGTACCAGGTGATAGGTACCTGGGTTTTTAGGACAATGCCTACATTAGTCAGGGCTCTTCATGAGTGTTGGCTCTTCTTCTTCTTACGGACTCTCTGTGGTATTTAGCCATTCTCCTTTGGATGGACAATCAGCTTGTTTCCAATGTCTCACTATTTTTAGCTCCTCTGAAGCTCACCGTCTCTGTACTGCTTCTGCCCCACAGCTTAATTGCTACCAGGAGTATTGGTTGCTGCGCTGGAACTTTGGTTATTGGGCCATTTGCTGCCCCTGCTACTTTGTACTGGGATCCACATCTCTGTGTGTTTATCTCAACCAGGGGCCCCTTCCACCTTTAGCAAGCCTCACCAGGTCTCGCCAGACCTGCCATCTCTGCCACCCCAGCCCTACATGGCAGTCTCCAAGCACTGGCTGCTGAAAAGGATTGTGCAACCGCCAAAGCCATAGCCCAGGGCCATCCCAGCTGCTGCCGCATTTGGGCCCCAATCAACTGCCTGACCTTGAAATTCTCCAGGCTTCTCTGACTGGTCTCATTTCAGACCCCTGGGACCAAAATAAGGATGTGGCTAAAAAGATGCATAGGAGGACTCCACCATGGGGACCCAGATTTTTAGAATTTGCTGTTGCTGAGCGTTTAGCTTCTCTCATGCCTTGTGACCTGCCAGGGGTCATTAATCATGTGGACATTTGCTACTGCACATTGGAAGGGTTGGCCCATTGCCCTGGCCTGGAAGGTTGGGGCAGGTTCTTAAAAGGGGGCAGAGGGCTCATCTTCTGGTGTTTGCCCAGCGCGAAACAATGTCAGGCCTAACATATCCTCTCGCTGGGACTCGCTGTGCCATCTGTAGAATGAGAGAGTTGGACTAGAAATCAGTGGCTTTCAATCTTATTTGATCTCAGTCCACACTAAGAAATACATTTCACCTCACAGCCAGTCACGCCCAATGTGCGGGTATTTGCGTGCACGATCAGTTACAAAAGTTCTACAGATACAACACTCACTCTATGTTCTGTACTCCGATAGTTTCTCTTCTGTATCATGGAAGGAAAAAAAAAGGAAACAAAACATAGTCCTCTTCTATTCCATTTAAAACATGGCTGGTCAGGACACAAATTGATATGCATCCCACTCCTGGGTCGTGACCTACAGTTTGGGACTCTGGGCAAGTTGACCTCTAAGGTCCTTTCTGATGATGGCTTGTAATGAGAAGGCTGAATTTTCTTTAATCATTTCTTTCAACTCCACCTTAAAAGTATATGTTCATTGTGGAATCACTAGAAAGTACCATAAAAGCACAGTAAAGGAATTTTTATTAGTAATCTGTACTCCCACCCTTCAGTTAAGTTAGTTTGGTTTCTCTTCGGTTCTACCAGTTCCCTTTATGTCTTCAATTTAGCATATGTATAGTCTGGAGCAAAATTAGATTTGTTGAATCCATAAATTTAGATTTTGTGGGTTTTAAGTGTGATGTGTGTTTTCTCATCTCATTGAACTTTCTTTGGAGACCTGCTTTGGAATGACCTCCATTGAATCGGTGTGCCTTCGTTTATTTAACAAATCACATAATGATGGGCACTTTAGGAGTTACCAGCTTTTTCCATCTCAGAGAGGAGTCAGCAAACTACAGCTGACCAATTGGCAGCCTCTATTTATAAATAAAGTTTTATCAGAACCACCACGCCCATTCATGTTCATATTGTCTACAGCTGCTACATATTGTCTACAATATGAGGCAATATTGTAGAGCTGAGAAGTTGCAACAGAGAACTCATGGCCTGAGAAACCTAAAAGATCTACTATCTGGCCCTTCACAGAAATTGATCGCTGCCCCAGGTCTAATTGATGATGCCACAAAGAGTATATTTGTATTCACATTATTGTGACACCGTTGGCTAGTTTCTCCTTCTTGAGAACATATATTAAAATGTAACTTGGGCCCTGGCTGGTGTGACTCGGTTGGGTGTCATCCTGTGCACTGAGCGGTCGCTAGTTGCATTCCCAGTCAGGACACATGCCCAGGTTGTGGGCTCAATCCCCTGGGGGGAGTGTGCAAGAGTCAGTGATTGATGTTTTTCTCTCTCATCGATGTTTCACTCTCTCCCTCTCCCTTCTTCTATCTCTAAAATCAATAAAAATAAAAAACATTTTTTAAAAATGTAACTTGGTAAACTACCCTTAAGTTTCTGGCTTTTTTGTGTGTGACTGAATTGTAAATGATTAAAGTGAAGGAAAAAATATTATTTTTTTGAATAGTGTGATGGCTGGAATGACCACATAACTTATTGTTCAACCTGAACATATTTTTAGTATGAAAGGGAACACCACTGACAATTATGCTAGGACCACAGCATAATCCAGGGCGGCCATGGGTTCACAGGACACACCCTAGCCATGGAGAATGCACGGGGCTTATAGACTCACGCTCACATGATTCCGGAGAGCGTTTGGGGCCTGGTCTACCACTAATGCTGTGTGAGTTTGGGTATAGCAGGGAGCCACTCTGGCTTTTCATGTTCTCCACAGTCATGCCAGCTACCCCTGGGGTCTTCTGCATGTTCTTGAAACCCAGCGGAAAAGAGGCTCCTCTCCCCCAGATCCAGTTTCAGTAATTCCATAAAAGACCTCTGATTGGTTCTTCAACCAGCCCTGTGGTAAGGGATCTTGACTGGTCCCACCTGAGTCACATGCTCATTCCCGGGGCAAGACAAAATTGGAATACACGGTGGGGTAGACCAGAGCAGTAGATGGCCAATGTTTAGTCCCTTCTGTCTACCAGTGAGCTAACAAATGGAGGTGGCTTTTCCCGAAAACGAGAGCCATTTTTAAGTCCTGTTGAATCTCCATAAAACAGCCTCAATATATAGAATTGCTGTGGCGAAACGGAACAGAGGGGGACATCACACCTGAACTTCCTTTGGGGAGATTGTCTCATCCTTTATGTAGGTTCTAAGAGTTTGATCGGCATGGTAGGTGTTGTAGTCACTGTTAATAGCGTTAACTGGTAGTGCTCTGACTTTGGTCTCAAGAAAAGCCCAACAGTGGTCAAGTGATGGTGTGGCCTCTGGACCCCGACTGCCAAGATCTAGATTCCAGCTTTGCCCCTTACAAGCCGTGTGATCTTGGCCAAGTTTCTTAGCCTTTCTGTGCCTCAGCTTCTTCAGCTGGAAGGACAGCAATTGTCCCTACTCATAGGATTGTAAAGATGGAAGGGGCAAGTGTATGAACTATACAGAATAGTCTCTGACATATAGTATGTGCTTGTTAATTAGTAATCTGTACTCCCACCCTTCAGTTAAGTTATTTTGGTTTCTCTTCAGTTTTACCAGTTCCCTTTATGTCTTCAATTTAGCACATGCCATTGTGTTTGAGGAATTCTGTGATACTTTTTTGGGGAGTTGTCTATGATGTTAGCTGAGACTCGGGTCTTTGGAGTATTTTTAATCACTCAAGGTTAAAGGAATAGAGGCCAAGAAAAATCAAATGCCAAAACCAGATATAACTCAAGATTCCAGAACTGTACTTATAGAAGGGATGGAAGGGATCACCTAGGACTTGGGTCAGCAAACTTTTTCTGAAAAGAACCAAAGAGGAAATATTTTGAGGCTTTGCAGGCCATACAGCCTCTGTCACAACTACTCAGCTGTACCCTTATACCATGAGCACTGCCATAGGCAGTATAGGCACAAATGGCGTGACTGTGTTCCAGTAAAACTTCATTTACACAAGCAAGTGCCCAGCTCACAAACCAAATTTGCCAACTCCCAATAGGGATTGATTTATGTCAACTCATCCCTAGGTCTGGGTGAGTCCCTACTTTGACCCAAAATGACCTAGAGTGGAAGGACTGCATTTTTGGCTCTTTCTTGTGGCTGGGCAGGGTTGTGGGGGAGGAGCAATTGATTAATGCTGGCCACTGAGTTGAGAGTAGAAATGACCATGTCACTTCCAGGCCAGGGCATTCAGCAGCCAACACGAGAGCCTTTAAGATCTCTGTTAGTGTTCAGATTGGAGGTGGGGGGGTGTCTTTGGTGCCCCTGAGTGACTCTAATGAACAGAGTGAGCCCTGCTGACCCTCAGTGGACATACAGCATGAAGGGAGAATCTACTTTGATTGTATTTAAGCCACTGAAATATTGAGGATGTTTGTTATCGCAGCATGTTATAACCTCTCCTGACTGATTTATTGGCACAGAGATTATTTTACAGGGTACGTAAAAGTGGCGATGAAAGTCGTTGGTCCCCATAGTGAAGAGGTTACGTCTCTTTCTATTCTCTTTCAGGCTTTCTGATTCAATAATAAACCAAATAGGTGCCTTGTTTAGTATTAGTATGTCTTTAGTGCCTCCTGATCCCTGCAAATATTTATCTTTAACAAAGTGAGAGGAAGAACCCAGGTTTAGGGTCTTTGGCAGGCAACAGTATTTAGCTAGAACGGTAAACATTTGTTTTCTATGTATTTTTATGTTTTTATTACTGATGGCGAGTGGTATTGATTTTCTCTTTACAGTAGTGAGGTAAAGTCTTCTCAAATTTATTTAAGTAAAAACAAGGAGTGGTTTTATAGATATTATGGTTTAGGGAAAAGCTAAATTGTACAAAACTGTGAGTCAATCTGAAGATGTTTTAATAGAAGTATTAAGTAAAATAATAGTACATGTTGTTTGAAGGTATGGCAGAAGCATAGGGGGTCTGGAGATGAGTAAAGTCTGGATACACGACCCTAGCCAATGTCTTCCTTGCGTAGATGTGGACATGGCAGCTCAGAGAGGGGACATGCTCTGCCTGGGTGACCCAGCTTCCCAGTGGCAGGGCCAGGAGGCCTTCCTGACCTTTGCCATTCAGAGTCCAGGCTGTCTTTGTGCCCACGGTCCTGTGCCCACCAGAGTTAGAAAGAAAACTGATAAATACCAGCAGGTCAACACAATCGCCTGTGTCAGTTTCCTAGGGCTGCCGTAATAAGGTAGCACTAACTGGATGCCTTTCAAGAATATAAATGCGTTGTCTCCCAGTTCTGGAGAATAGACGTTTGAAATCAAGGTATGGCAGGTTGGTTCCTGCTGGAGGCTCTGAGAGAGAATGTGCCCCATGCCTCTCTCCTAGCTCCTGTTGGCTGCTGGCAACCCTTGGCATCCCAATGTCTGCCTTAGTCTTCCCATGGCATCCTCCCTCTGTGCTGTGCCCAAATCTCGCTCTTCTTATAGGGACACCAGTCATTGGATTAGGTCTGGCCCTAACCCAGTCTGACCTCATCTTAACTAGATTACATCTGCAAAGACCCCATCTCTAAATAAGGTCACATTCACAGGTACCAGGGGTTAAGAGTTGAGCATACCTTTTCGGGGGACACAGTTCAACCCACAGTATCATGCACCCAGGGGTCCCTGCATGAGCAGCAAGAGGCTTGGGGCTCAGGGCTGTGTTCTGTCCCTGGGCTCTGCAAAAATTGAAACCACCCAAGCAAAAGAGGTCGGTCAAGGCCCCGCCGCTCAGCTGGCTTGCATTAGTCTCAGTCTAAGACCGTGGCGGCAACGGCAGTCCAGACCCGGGCAAGTTCACCGAGGAGAGGCCGCTGCCAGCAAAGGTCAGGGCTCGCTCTTTACAGTATAAATACAACCCCCTCCCCTGCCACCCCCTCCCATAGCCACACAATATCTCTTTCAAAGATCTCAAAACACTGAAGCAGACCGTACCAAATTGACTTTATTATTTTAAAACCGGCCCCTTCTGTCTGCCACCGCCCGCCACCCCTTCCCCAAGGGGGAACAATTTCATAATGGATGTCTTTCCAGCGTGTGTCTCTGTTCTCTTCTAATGGCAGCTCAGAACCCTGAGGCGGCGACTCTGGTCGTGTGTCCTAATATCCAGCATTTGTTTGATAAATATTGAGCGACTACCAACCTCATCGTGGCAGCGGGAATCAGTGGCCAGTTTAGTGGCAGGTGCTGAATCATCATGAAAGTAGCTAATACAGGATGAGGCTTCCAGGGCCAGGCGCCAGGCCGAGCACTTGGCCCGTGTTCACTCCCTCAGTCCTCGCTGAAGCACTTGCAGCAAGTTCGTTGCCATTTGACAGATAAGAAAGCTGAGGCTCCAAGGAAGAAAGGTCACAAAGCTGGGAAGTGACGTAACCAGGATTAGGGCTGGGACTCAGGTGAAGGAAGCAGGACATTCTCCCAGGTGGAAAATTTCGGGGGGTGCCGGAAAGTAGTTATCAATATCAGGATTGTAGTGCAATATCTACACAAAGTACCCACATGTTAAGTAAAGACACACTGTTGGGGTTTGTTTTACAGCCATGCGTTATGGTGCCGGGGAACAGCTGTTTTCCAAACACCCCGTGGTTTCAGTACACGCGGTCAATGGGTCCTGCCAGGGGGATCTGGGAAGGTTGTGCAGACAAATTTGGCAACACAGGGCGTTATGTATAGTCATGCTTTTTTGTTGTAGGGCAGCGGTTCTCAACCTGTGGGTCGCGACCCCTTTGGCGGTCGAACGACCCTTTCACAGGGGTCACCTAAGACCATCCTGCATATCAGATATTTACATTACGATTCATAACAGTAGCAACATTACAGTTATGAAGTAGCAATGAAAATAATTTTATGGTTGGGTCACAACATGAGGAACTGTATTTAAAGGGCCAGAAGGTTGAGAACCACTGTTGTAGGGTGTTTAACAACTTTCCCACTTGGTTTAAAATATGGGAGGATATGTTGGCAAGTGAATATATGGAGGAGCATTTTCCCTCTTGCCTCAGGCTCAGCACCCACCAGGACTGTCCTCCAGGCCTGAATCCAAAGACCTTGTCTTTAATTGTCCCCTCAGCTCAGGTCATCCTGCGTGTGGGGGTTCAGAATGTGGTCCCTGAACGCAGACCACCCGGATTCAAACCCCAGCTCTACCATCTAATAGCTGCGGGACCGGCAGCAGCTTCACCTTCCTGGGCCGTGTCCTCATCTGTAAGATTCAGACCCTAGGCGTCTCCGCCTTCTCATTGTGTCATGGTGAGATTGTCCTAAGAATTAAATGAGTCCGCATGTGTAAAACTCTGAGACTAGATCATGGCACAGAGGAAACACCACATTTCATGAGTATTATTATTGTTGATGAGTATTAGTCTATTAGTTTTCTGTGACTGCTGCAACAAAATACCACAAAATCAATGGCTTAAAACAGCACAAATTATGTTATAGTTCTGGAGCTCAAAAACCAAATATGGTCTTACTGAGCTTAAAACCACGGTGTCGGCAGGGCTGTGTTCCTGCTGGAGGCTCTAGGGTAGAATGTGTTTCCTTTCCTTTTCCAGTTTCTAGAAACACCCACATTCCTTGGCTCGTGGCCCCTTCCTCCATCTTGAGAGCCAGCAACAGTGGGTCAAGCCCTGCTCGCATCTCATCACTCTGACCTTCTGTGGTCACCTCCGTCTCTGACTCTCTCCTGACTTTCTTGTCTACTTTTAAGTGGTAACATGGTGCCCACCTGGATAACCCAGGATGCTCTCCCTATTTTGGGGTCAGCTAATCTGCAACCTTAATTCCCTTTTGCCACATAAATCAACCTAGTCACAGGTTCCGGGGTTCTTCTCACCACACTCGCTCACTCATCAGTCAGCAAACATTTGTTCATAGTAGTTACCCCGCACCAGGTTTGGGGTCACGGCAGTGACAACACATAGAAACGCCACCCTTGCAGAGCCCACATGCTCAGAGGAGAGAGAGATAGCAAATGAGATTCTCTTTTCATAGTAAAGTCAGAGTGTTTTGGACAGTGATGGACTCAAATAGAAAGATAGAGTAGAGGAGGAGATTAGAAGCTGGCACAGACCATCTCCTATTTCAGGTAGGAGTGGGAGATCGGGAAAGCCTCGCTGAGCAGGTGAGTTCGAGCAAAGACCAAAGGAAAGGAGGGGAACCCAATTCCTTCTGCCTGGAATGCCTTGGGGAAGGGCATTCCGGGCAGAAGGAACAGCACCTGCAAAGGGGGCTGTGCACTTGCGTGGCTGAGGAGCAGCAGAGGGACCAGCGTGGCTGGAGTGGAGGTAATGAGGGCCAGGGAGGGAAGAGATGATGCCAAGAGGAGGGACAGGATGGGCCTCGGGTTCTGTCTTACTTTCTTGGGCTGCTGTCGCAAATTACTGCAAACCAGGTAGCTTAAAACAACAAAAATGTATTCTCTCTCAGTTCCAGCAGCCAGAAGTGTGAAATCGAGGTGCAGCAGGGCCAGGCTCCCTCGGAAGGCTGTAGGGAAGGATTCTTTCCTGCTTCCTCCAGCTTCCATGGGCTCCCAGGGTCCTTTGGCTTGTAGATGTGCCCCTCCCGTCTCTGTTCCATCCTCATGTCTTTTCCTCTCTGTGTCTCACCCTCTTCTGCCTCTCATTGGATTTAGGGTCCACCCTAACCCAGGAGGATCTCATCTTATTCCTTACCTTGATTACTGCAAAGACCCTATTTCCAAATAAGATCATGTCCTGAGGTTCTGGGTGGACATGGACTGGAGGTTTGGGGACACAGTTTAACACCCTGCAGGTTCTAGCAGGATCCGCCATGTGGAGAATACTGTCAGCCCCAGAGGGCTGAGCGCAGGGAGACCAGCGAGGTGGTGACTTCCTTCGTCCAGGAGAGAGGAGGGGCACGGACCGACCGCGGTGAAAGGCAGGCGGGGGTGAGCAGCCCCTTAGTGGCCCTGTGCTGACCCAGGCAGGGAGACTCCTGGCTTCCTGTGGCCCTAGACAAGAGGGTCAAAAGTCAGGGAAGGGTCCCTCTGTCCCCTGCCAGGCAGGAGGGGGTCTGACACTTAACAGTGGGACAGATCAAATGTTGCTTCTGCCCACACGAATGCTCCTGGGACAAATGCACAGAGGCCAGAAGGAACCTTGAGGGGTGTGTGTGTGTGTATTTATTGTGGTAAAAATCACATACCATAAAATTTACCATCTTAACCATTTTTCAGTCTACAGTACAGTACTGTTACAATAATGTTGCACATTCTTGTGCAGCAGATCTCCAGAACGTTTTCATGTTTCAGAACTGAAACTATATCCATTGAATAACAACTCCCATTTCCCCTCCCCCAGCCCCTGGCAACCACCATTCTACTTCCTGTTCTTAAGTGTTTGGCAATTTGACATTGCTCATAGATGGAGAATTGTGCCGCCTTTGTCTCCTGGGAGGCCTTTTTAAGGAAGAGGATAGAGGCTTCTAGAAACAGGAGGGCAGGTGTGGATGAAGGCTCTGTATCAGTGAGTTTCTAGTTTTTGACCTTCACCAGGTGTGGGACCCACAGGCCCAATTGCCCACCATCTATTTCTGTACCCCCAGGAGCTAAGAATGGTTTTTACACATTCTGATGGTTGGGGGAAGAGGGGAGTCAAAAGAAGACTAATTCATGACACATAAAAGTGACATGAAATTCAAGTTTCATTGTCCACAAATAAAGTTTTATTGGCACACAGCCACGTCCATTCATTGACACCCAGCCAATGGCTGCCTTCACACTCCAGGGGCAAAGTTGAGCCATTACAACAGAGGCCCTATGGCCAAAGCAGAAAATATTAACTTTGTGACCCTTGACAGAAAACGTTTGCAAGTCCCCGTATTTCTGTTCTCTTCCGTTGAGGCAGGGCGTCTTATAGTGATAAAGGACACCGGTGGTGGGGCCAGACTGCCTGGGTTCGCATTTGCTTTTACTGCTCACTGCATGACCATGGAGGTTGTTTAATGCCTCTGGGCTTCGCTTCTTCACTAAGTTACTTGGGAGGTTGCAACGTTTAGCCTTGCTTGGCGCGGACCGTGCACCAGGCAAGTGTTGGCCATTTTCAGCACTGAAGTCTGTCTCGTCTACAGTGGTGGTTTCTTCTGCTAGATGCATTTCATGGCCCACCAGTGGGTCTGCCCAGTTTGTCAGTACTGTTCCATAGGGGAGTGGGAACAGTGTGGCCTTTGAAGAATGATATAATCCCATTATTTCCCACCTTCATGTCTTCCTGAATAGGGGACTTTGGGTAAGTTCCTTGAGTAAGTGGCCTCTGAGACACTCAGCACATGCAGGCCCGTTGCTTCTGTCATTTCCCTTTCTGTGACACACTCATCATCACATAAAAATCACAACCATATAGCCTGAGCCATTTTGGTTTAGTGGATAAGGCGTCAGCCTACGAACTGAAGGGTCCCAGGTTCGACTCCCAGTAGGGGGTGTGCAGGAGGCAGCCAATCAATGATTCTCTCTCATCATTGATGT
>NW_006297815.1:849044-857805 GCF_000327345.1 Myotis davidii | reverse complement strand
TATGTATATATATTTTATTATTTTTTTTTAATCACAACCACATACCAGTAGTTGGTCTCAGTGTACTATACGGTTGAAAACAATAATGCCAACACATAGGTGATGAAATTAGCCTCATGTGACAGAGGAGGAGACTAAGACACAGAGACATTAAGCCACTTGCTTGAGGTCACACAGCTAGGAAGTAGTGGAGCTTGGGTCTGAGCTCAGGCTTGCTGGTCAACATTCAATGCTGTTAACACTGTGTTGAACTGTGTCTAGAAATGGAAGTATCTGTCGGGCAGAGGAGGGGAGAGAGATCCAGGGGCTTATCACTGAAGGCATGTGTTCAGGTAACCCCTCCGTGTGCCCCAGCTGTATGCTCAGAGCTGCAGGGGCCAGCACCCCAGGAGGCCTTGCTGGCTCCGCGGGAAGGCATGCAGGGATTGATTGGTGATGTCTGCCATGGCCGTGGAGTGGGGGCTGCAGGGTGGGGCTGCAGATGCTTCTTCCTTGGTCCAGAACGTGCTTCCCAAACCTCAGGCACTCATCTATCATATTCATGATTTTGTCACATTTAAGTACCAGCTGTACTATTTTTTTTTTTTTACTTTACAGACTTCTTTTGGCTTAAAATAAATTCATTTTAAAAGGCAAATTTATAGCCCTGCCTTGAGTGGAAAGCGAGCATTGTTTGCCATAAATGGAAGGAATCGGTAAAAATAAAATCACTGAAAATACAACAGTATTATTAAATTCTAGCCAAGGCTCCAAACCCGAAGGCTGTTCTCTCTTAGCTGAAAAGCGAGATTAGTGAGTCTGAGAGATTGTCTCCGTGACCTAGTAATAGTTAATATTTATGTAATGCTTTCTGTGTTCCCGGTGCTACTTCATTAAATGATCACAGCTGCTGGATAACATAGAAATTATTACTGTGTCCATTTTATAGAGGGGGAAACTGAGCCACAGAGAGGGCCACTCACAGGTTCAGGGTCACTCCGCTGGTGAGCAGTGAAGCCAGGATTTGGTCCCAAGCAGCCTAGCTCCAGAGTCCAAACTCTTCACCTCTGAGTGCGGCTGCCTGTGAGAGAGGTTAAAAGAGAATTGAAAAGGGACTCATCTGATGTTATCTTTTGTAGCACCACTGTGTGTTTCTGTCACACTGTGGGACCCCTGGACTAATAGAAAGTCTAGTCTTAACACATAAATCTGGGTCCTAATTCTGTCTCAGACTCTGGTCCTCAGTTTCCCCATCTGTAAAGGACAGGAACTGGGCTGTATTCAAGCTTCTCTGCAACAGACGTACCCCTTACCTCACAGAACCCAGAGCACCTGGCATACATCGTAGAGTTCACTCAGCCACAAGCAGCAGAAAGCCCAGCTTCCCAGCTTCCCTCTGTCTGTCTTCCCTGCTGTCCTTAGCTCTAGCTTCCCTCCTGATTCATGCCCCCTCATAGCCATAAGATGGCTGCTTCTCCTCCAGCCTCACCTCCAGATTCCAGGCAGGCTGAGGAGGGAGAGCCCAGAGGAGCAGAGCCATGTGAGGAAAGCAGACGTTCTCGGGTTTTGTTTCAGTGGCTGCGTTTGTGTTGTGTTGGCCACCTTTGGTCCTACTGTCCCTTGGTTGAGGAAGTGGACACTGAGTAGGCAGCCATCAGACAACTATAAATGCTTAAAGAAGGAAAGGAGGGAGGGAGGGAGGGAGAGAGGGGCAGCCCCTGAGACCCCTTCCAGCCCATGGAGCTGTGATCAAGGAATGTTCCCTCCGCTCTCCTACAGAGCTCAGCGCCCAGGAGCATGAAAGTTACATTTTTCCATAAAAGGGCTTTTCTGTGAACTTCTACATGTTGAGGCCACTTTTGTTTTTACTGGCAAACTTACTCCAGGGGAATGAAAGTTCAGCACGGTGCAGATGTATATTTAAGTCCGACAGGAGGCATCGGCAGGGACCCCATGGAAAGGGAATGTTTTAAAAGGGGAAGCCAGCGTTCAGCCTGCGGAGGTCACGTAGAAGTCTCAGGAAGAATGTGTCAGGTGCCTTCCAGCTACAGCCGAGCCCAGGAGGCGGCCTTGGAGCCGGCCTTCTGCGCAGCTGCCCGTGGCCATGAATGTGGACCACATCCTTCCCACAATGCTGCACTCATAAGGCAGAGCTTCTCCTTTCATTTATAACTTGGCCTCATTTAGCATTTCCTAGCTGCGTGGCCTTGGACAAGTTTCTTAACCTCTCTGGTCCACAGTATTCTCTTCTGTCTAGTGGCTTGATGATAACACCCACTTCGTAGAATTGTTATGAGAGTTATATGAGTTAATATGTATAAAGCTCACAGGGACTTCCCAATTAAGATTGTTGCATCATCATCATTGTCCCATGTGAGTGGGTCAACAGAGTTGACACCTGCCCTATCAGTATTGGGCAGCTTTTGAATGATTATTTCATTTTTGCAGGTAGAATAGCTTAACATTGAGATTTCGGATCCCAGTGAAGCCCAGAGACAAAAAGTTATTTTAACCACAGACCTAATCTGTGTCCTTTGAGAGAGGGCATTGGGAAGGTGTTCGTGGACCTTGTTTGTGTGGAGCGGAGCGGGGCAGTGTTTACCAGCAGAGCCCTTCCTATCGGGGCTTTGCGTTTGGTTTTACACAGCTCCCAGGGGCACCCTTCACATCAGAGTCTTCAAAGACTTAGTCTTCAGGACCATTTTCAGCATATGGTGCTGAAGTATCTTTTGAAAAAGTGAAGGGCCTCATGGTCCCCATGAAAACTTACTGCATTTATTCATTCATTCAACAAAGGTTTGTTGACATCTGCGTGCTGGGCATGATTCCAGACACTTGAGGTGCAACAAGGAACAAAATAGACAAAAGGAATCTATTTTTGTGGTGGAAAAGACAGACAAAAACCAATACAGGTAATAGGATAAATAAGGGCATTATATTGTAGGGTGGTAAATGCTGTGGATAAAGAACAAAGTAGAGTCATCAGGAGGATCAGGGGTGTAGTGGTAGGAACAGCAAGTAGCACCTTTCCATCATGTGATCAGGCGAGGTCTCACTAAGACAGTGACAGTGAGCAGTTGATTCGTGCAACCATTGAGTGTTTGTAGAACTCTGTTATGTCAACTCTTCCATTTCTTCATCAACAAAAAATATTAATTAAGGACGTGCTATGTACCAGTCCAGCTCTCGTCAGGGCCCATTGGGGCCGGCAGCACCTCCACTGCTGCCCACTGCCAGCACTGCATTGCTGATGCCCACCATGTTTTGCGCTGCCCCCCTGGTGGTCAGTACACATCATAACGAGCAGTCAAACTCCCGGTTGAACAATTTGCATATTAGGCTTTTATTATATAGCATTATTTATTAACTATTATATTATTTTCTGTACGAGCAACTGTAAATCTACTCTTGTCCCACCCTGTATTTGAAAGTAACCTACAACATTCTGTCTTGAAAACTTCTTACAAGTTTTTAGAATAGTTGGAATGCAGTGTTCCCATGAATTTGTCACTGGAACAAATTTTTGTCTGGGGGTACCCCATTCTCTTCCCCAACTTCTTTTCCTTGACAATTATACAAGTAATGGAATTGCTGTCAAAGCAATTTTTCAGAATATTGGCAGGACCCTGTCTTTGAGAGTTTAGTTTGGCTTCAGTGGTGTATGAGGGTTTAGGGATAGCATGGGTGTGTGCTCAGCTGCTATAACAAAGACCAGAATTAACAGTGGTTCAACAGGATAACAGTTTCTTTTTCTCTTATGTAACAGTCTGGGTATAAGCAGCTCCACAGAGATAGGTACCCGGACGCCTTCCATCTTGTTATTCCACAATCCCTAGTTGCTGCCCTCATTCACATGACCCAGGATGGCTCACATCAGGCCTAGCCCATCCAGGGAGAAGGGAAATGAGGGGGAAGAAAGAGTCCTACCTTCCGTTAGAGTACAACCCGGATGTTGCATACTACACCTTTACTCACACAACACTGGCTAGATCTTAGACGCTTGGCCATGCCTAGCTGCAATGGAAGTTGGGAGATGTATTATTTATTCATGATAGCAATGGTCCCAACTCACACTTGCGGCTTTGTTACTATGACAGAGAAGGAAAGAACAAACACTGGGCACAGTTATCAGGCTCTGCCACCCATGGCTGATGAGAGAGACCAGCATTTGGATGTGCCCAAGGATGACAGTGACCACGTCTGTTGTCCTCTCTGCACAGAGCAGTCGGCTGCAGGCTTCCCACTGGAATTCCCAGCCTCTCCTGGTGTAAATGTCCAGGGCATGAGCTTTGATGAAAGGTTCCTGTTGGGGTGGATTGGGTCCAAGTCCTCCCAGCCAAGCGCGGAGTCAGTGCTGCTCTGCTTTTTCTGACTAGTCCTTCCATCTGCTCATAACCTGTCACAGAGTGGCTGCAACCACAAACAGCCCAGCCCAGGGCCAGCTCCGGGCCAGGTTTGTCACTATAAAATGTGCCACTGCCGAAGTGCAGGCTGTTACGGGGAGTTCAGGAGTTCGGCAGCCTGGCGAGTTCCCGATGGAGAAATAGAACAAGCTTAGGCTCCTACCAGAGCTAGCCTGCCACTTACCAGTTGTGCAACCTAAAACATGTCACTGAACTTCTCTGAGCTTCACTTTTCTTACTTTTCAGATGGTCAGGTTAGGGTATGATAGCTATTCCTCCAGGTTGTTGTGAAGACAAAACTTCAATAACATTGGGGCAACTTGCCCATTTTCTAAATGTATTTTGTGTACCTTTCAAGGATGATTTTTTCTCTTTTAGAAGCTTAAATGTTATGTTAATCCCTTTGAATATCTACTTAGACTGTAAGATCCTTAAGGGCAGGGCCTATGTCATTCTCCATTGTATCCTCAGTGAGTAATATAAAGCATACATGAATGAATGAATGAATGAATGCTAGATATGAGACTCCTGGCCTGAAGGCAGCAAACACAAATGCCCACAGGAATAGGGCAGGTCACACAAGTGAGTAAAGTGGGCTGGCCTCTGCTGTATTTTTCTCTCCTTTTTGTTAGAGACATGAGTGCTGTGTTAGTGTCCTATAGGTGCCGTAAAGAATTACCACACACTTAGTGGCTTAAAACAACACAAACTCATTACCTTATAGTTTCCGAGGTCAGAATCTAAAATCAGGGTGTCAGCAGGGCCGTGTTCCTTCTGGAGGCTCTAGAGGAGAATCCATTTCATGTAGAGGCTGCCTTCACTCCTTGGCTTGTGGCCCCATCCTCCGCCTTTAAAGCACATCTCTCCAACCTCTGCTTCCAGATCAGATCTCCTCTCTTATGCAGACCCTCCTACCTCTTCTTGTTAAAACCATTGTGATTACATTGAACTCACCTGGGTAAGCCAGGATACCCTCCCCTTCAAGATCCTTAATTTAATCTCATTTGAAAAGTCCCTTTTGTCATGCAAACTAACATAGTCACAGGTTCTAGGGATTAAGACATAGACAACTCTGAGAAGCATTATTCAGCCAACCACAGCTGCACAGAAATATTTTTTTAACTGTCAGAAAGATATTAGGCCAAGGGTGGTAAGATGCTTCCTTAGTGTTGGGAGGCAGCAGGGAGGGAGGGGAGTGTGGGCACATGGAGAGCACATGCACTACTCAATTGCAGTGTCTGATTGCTTGTGAGAAAATAGGCCAAATTTTCCAGAGCTTCCTTCACAGTTTTGTTCAGTCTGTACTTTTGTATAAAGTTTTTAACTTGTATTAGTTTTTAAAATCTTATGCGGTGATCCCCTGGCAGATATCATGAAATGTAGCAGGTTGATATGCTGACAGAATATACTGAATTGCTGCCCATATTTCACCTCGCTCTCTCCCAGAAAACGGGAAATAGGAGCATGGAGCAGTAAGAATGCTATCAGAGCATTACATTTGTTCTGGCATTTCTGAGTATCAGCTGCAGTTCTCCACACACTACATGTATTCATTCATTGGAGTCTCACAATAGCCCTATCATGTGGGTGTTGTTTTTAATACCCATTTTATAGATGGAAAGATTGAGGCACACAGGTTAAGTAACTTGCACAGGGTCATGTATTCTGTCAGTCAGAATCTTTTTTTTTTTTTGCCTTTTCATGTTAAAAGAAGTTTAGACTTACAGAAAAGTTGCAAAAGCAGTATAGAGAGCTCCCATGTACCTTCCTCCCTCCCCCCTGTGAACATCTTACAGAACCGTAATGCAGTCATCCGAAACAGGAAATTAACAGCGGCGCAGTGCTTTTACCTGAACTACAGACCTTACTTGAAATTTACCCGTTTTTCCACAAACGTCCATTTTCTGTTCCAGGATCCAATCCAGGATCCCACATGGCATTTAGTTGTGGTGCCTCTCTGGTCTTCCGTCTGTGCCAGACCCTCCGTCTTTCATGACCTTGACCCTTTGATGGATGCTGGTCGGGCATTTTGTTGAATGGCCCCCAGTTTGGCTTTGCCTGATGTTTTCTCGTGATCAGATTGAGGTTGTGCGTTTGGGGCCAGGAGACCACACACGTGATGCCATGCCCTCAGTGCACCTTATCAGGGGCTGCTATATGACATCGGTCTTTCTTATTACCAGTGATGTTAACCTTGACCCTCAGAGTCCATACCCTATAAGCCATTGGTTTAAATGCTTTCCTTGTGTGGGGCGGGGGGGACGGCGCGGGGGGGATATACCCACAGTACTCAGCAGGGCTTATGGTCAGGCCTCGTCTGTTGCTTAGGCTGACCTCATACCTAGAATGTGCTTTGTAAATGTGACCACCGCCCTGAGTTTTAAGCCAGCCTTAAAAACACCCAGAGCGATGGTGGAAGTGGGAAGAATGGCACCCAGATTCTGGAACTTTGGAAATAATTTAAGCTACAAAGATTGGACGAGCCAACCAGAGAAGGGGAAATAAATCCAGCCGAGATGAAAGCCAAGGTCCGCAGCTGCTCAGACCATCAGATCTTTAAAAGCAACGTGAGGTTTCAGGGCAAGGAGTGAATGATGGCTGTGAGGACCGAGGACAAGACGGCTTTGATCTGCAAGTGGGAGACACCGTCAGGGAAGTGTGGTCTTTGCGTAAGTTATTCCCACATCCTCCTGCGGTGCATTGGATGGGCCCACTTGGAATTTACAGGTCTGCGGAAGGAGCCTTACTCCCAGTGGTAAACACTTGAAACGGGCAGTTCTGGAAGCAGAAGGGCGGAGTCCGTTCCGACATAGGGAGAGAGCAAGCCCAGTGCTCCTGCAGGGGGACCTGGGAGCCGTGCACCGGTTACGAGCTCTTTGCCAATGAACTGGGACAGATGTAGGATTTGTGATTTGAGGATCACCCTGGGAGGTCATTTTGGTGAGCACTTGACCTCCTGTTTGAAAAAGTATCCATTTGGAGAAGCTTGTCTTTACTGCCAGGAAACTTTAGACCAGAGGCTGTCCCGTGGCTTTTTGGACAGCCAGCCTGTCACAAACCAGATGTTGGCCTCTTTGCCCCAGGGCGAGCGCTGGCCTCCACAGACTCTCCCCTGTGCTGAGGCCTGGCTGCCAGGGAGTTAGGAGCATGCTCCACAGGGCTTCAGTGCAGCTCAGCCACCGTGCAGGCGGCTGGCATCGCCAAATGTGATCACAGCAGCCCACAGGCAGCCATCTGTTGCAGGGGAATCAGAACCCGTGCAGCGAGTGCAGTAGCGGGGCACACTGGGGGGAAGAGGAGAACGGAATTTTGAGCTAGGTGAAATCAAACTCCCACGGAAACTGTTAATGAGCCTGCCAGTCGGGGGAAATTCCAGCAGGTTGGAAGTAGGAGAGAGCACTGAGATGAAAACCAGCAGGCCCCGGAGTCAGGCATCCCGTGTTCGAACCCCAGCTCTGCCACTTACAACCTCTGAGCTGTGAATTACAGGTGGCTTCACCTCCGGGCCTCGATCTTTACTGAAATGTCGAGCGTTCCCTGGCCACTCCACCTGTATGTACCCCCGTTCCCAGCTCCCACCTCGTTTTGGTCCTCTCCAGCTCCTGTCACCATCCAACACATTGTTTCACATGTTCATTCCCTGTCATCCATTTCCCACTAGGATGTCAGCTCCACTGAGGCAGTGATTTCTATCTTCTTGGCCGTTGCTGTGTCCTAGTGTTTCGGACAGACTGCCACACAGTAGGTGCTCACTAAATAGGGGTGAAATGCTTGAAAAGGGACCACAGTAGAGCCGTTGTTTCGTTCTTGTCAATGGGATAAACTAGGTTCGCCAAGGTAGGGAATTAGCATCCTTCCTGGCACATGGTACGTGCTCCATAATCAGAAACTGTCATGGACCATTCACTGACTTTTTTGATTTATTCATTCAATAAATAGCTACTGGTGTTTGTTATATGCCAGGTACTGCGCTAGAAGCTGAAAATGGGGCCAAGAACAAGACAGACATTCCTTTCTTTTTTCAAAAATTATTTCCAGAGAACTGCCGACTCTTCTAGAAACTGGGCATAAACAGTGAACAGAAGGCAAAGGCCCTGCTCTCACGGAGCTCGCACCCTAGTGGGAAGGAGAGAAACGATCAGTGTAACTCACAGCACAGAGCTCAGAGGATGCCAGTGGTGCCCAGTGTAAAAACAACCAGAGTAAAGTGTAAGGTGCAGTAGTGGGCAGGGGTGTGGGGGTGAGGGGGAGTGGTCAGGAGGTCACATCTGAGCAGAGGCCTGACTGAGGAGGAGCAGCCAGTGTGGGAGGGGTCAAGGCCTCCACTGTTGTCAAACCCCACACACACACACACCCCTCCCCCCACCCCCTTTCCACTA
>NW_006297815.1:811498-848972 GCF_000327345.1 Myotis davidii | reverse complement strand
CACCCCCTTTCCACTAGCCCCTCCACCACCACCCCCCAACCCCCGTCTGGAAAGTCTGGCAAAATCGCATCACCTGGGAGAGTGTTAGAAATCTCGGGTCTGTAACAGGATGTGTTGATGATTCCTGTGCACACTAACATTTGAGACCTGCTGGGCTACAAGAAGGGATTCTGGGCAGAGAGGAGCCAACGCAGGCATCCTAAAATGATGTTCTAGCCACCCAGGCCACGGGCGGGAGGGAGGTGATGTTGCGGGGGAGGTTCTAGGGCTGCTGTGATAAAGTACACAAACTGGCTGCTTTAAAACAACAGATTTATTCTTACAGCTCCGGAGGCCAGAAGTCCAAAATCAAGGTGTTTATAGGGTCCTCCTAGAGGCTCTCAGGGAAAGCCTTCGTTGCCTCCCTCCTGGCTTCTGGGGGTTGCCAGCAGTCCCTGCTGTTCCTTGGCTTATAGATTCATCACTCCAGTCTCTGCCTCCTTCTTCACGTGGCATTCTTCCCTCTGCGTGTCTGTGTCCGAATTTCTCTCTTATGAGAACACAGGTCATTGGATTAGTGCCCATTGTAATCCACTATGACCTCATCTTTACTTGCTTACATCTGCAGAGACCCTATTCCAAATAAGGTCACACTCACTGAGGGCTAGGACTTGAATATATCTTTTTAGGGGACATAGTTTAACACACTAGAGGGGGAAAGGTGGGGCTCAGTGAGGTCAGGGGAGAGGCAGGTCCCACCAGTCCTGTGGACACAGGGAAGAGTTAGACATGCAATGGGAAGCCAGAGAGGCTCTTCCTGATCTGGCTAAGAGGATAACGGGTTGAACCAGGCTCAGGACAGATGCAGGAAAATCAACGAGGAGACTGCGGACCTCACGTAAAGAGATGATAGAGGCGTGGAAGTGGAGGTGTGGTGGAGGAGACAGAGAAAGTGGATAGACTTGCATGGTATGTAAGAAGCTCTATTCATAGAAATTGGTGATGATATTTAGATCTATGCGAGGAGGAGGAGCAGCAAGGATAATGATGCCATCATCCATGCTGATCTTTCAACAGACATTTTGGCATATCTGATCAGTGAAAAGTGGGTATGTTATCTCTTCTACGAGGTGGGCAGGTTATATAAATACCCAAGGGCCCTCGTGCTGGTCAAGTGGCTGCAACAGCTCCCATCTTTTTACCAAACAACATCTGCAGATTCCCTTTCACTTGGATGTGCTTAGTGCAGGTGCACAGCCCTTATGGCCATAGACAAGTGACTTGTGGGTGTGGTCGTCCGGGGAATGTGATGCACTGATTGGTCCAGGTCACCTACTCCGCCCTTGCCAGATTTCCACCAGGACAGTGTAAGGTATGTCTAACCTCACTGCTTTCCCAGGACACTCTATCAGTGAAATCTCTCTCCAACATCTATAATTTGCCTCAGAAACTCTGATCTTTATGGTTGACCATTCCCAAGAATCCCTCCAGAGGAGATCCTGGCAGTAAGAATAATGCATTTGGTCTTGGGATCCACTGTGACGCCCTGATCTGTTTCTACTGCACAGAGTCAAGAAGTCACACAGTCAACCCTTCCCCATGCTGTATCTGATCATGTCACTCCCCTGCTTGAAAGTCCCCAATGGGGGCTTCCCACTGCATCAGAAATAAATGCCAATGCCTTGCCAAGCCCTGTGTGATCCAGCACCTGAAAACCCTCTGAGCTCATCGTGGATACAGCCTCCCCACTTTCCCTCCCTTTTGCTCACACTGGCTTTCTTTCTATTCCTCGCCCATGGGGCCTTTGCATTTTGCTGTTTCCCTCAACCTGGAATGCTCTTTCCCCAGACCTTCATGTGGCTGGTTCCTTCCCATCCATTTAGCTCCTGCTCCACCTCCTCTAAGAGGCCCTCCAACTTCATCGATACTCTGCACCACTGAAATGAACAAATAGCAACGTTTAGTCTCATGTGTGCTCAGAGCAGCCTCACAATCCTGCAGCTGGCTTTTGTCCACCTCGCTCTGCATGTGGGACATCCGTGCGTGGGCGCTTTCTCCTCTGCGGTCTTGCGCCCCTCGGCCCCTTTCTCCCCCATCTCTGCCCCGGCATTATTCCGACTCATGTGGCAGAGACACAGTGACAGGGCAGCCTACCTGAAATGGCATCCTCAGGAATGCGGATTGTTTTATTGGCAGTTAAATGTGCGTTATGCTACCTGTGAATGAGGCCATTGTGACATTTAGCAACTGATTTTATTAAACACAGATGTGGGCTGGGCTGCACGTGGAGCAAAGATGCAGGACGGGCTCGGGTGTGTGTTTGGATTGTTAAGATGGCAAAATGGACGAGACGACTCAGTGTCAGCCAGACGGATGTGGCCGCCTCCTCTCTTCCTGGCAGATGGGCCATTTGGCACTGTTGGTTGCAAAGCTGAGCGCTCAGTCTGGGTCCCCAAAATCCTTTTGTTTTCATTCGGGATCAGCTGCTTGGTCCTATCCAAGTTGTTTTGTATTTTTATTTTAACCTTCCCTGAATGCTTTTATCCTCATCAATATTTTTACAAAATGGCGAATCAGTGAAATACTAGAATTCTTGACATCTCCAGTGGTGATTACCAATGCACAAACAGTAAGAATCCCAGCTTACTGAATACTTACTCTGTGCTGGGCCCTGCCCTTATACCTCACAGAAGCCTCCTAATAAACCAAATAAATAAACTATGCTTAGTTCCATTTTATAGGTGGGAACACAGAGGCATAGAAATTTCAACCACTTGTCTATACTCGCCAGGGCAAATAATCAATTACAAGTGGATTCTGTTGTCTTCCACCCACTTCCAGGCCTAAGATCCAAGAAGACAGGGCCCAGCTCTTTCTGGAGATAGAAATCTTGGCACAGACTTGTCACCCGGCAGAGATTTAGTGAATAAATGAGTGAATGCCCAGATAAGTGATCACAAGCCCTGGCCCCACCACTTTGTATTCTAGGTAAAGAAAAACAGAAAAATTGACCTGTGAAGACGGGTGGTTTGTTCCTTTCTGGAACCTGGGCCATGGCTGGGGTAGTTGAGCAGAGGGGTTTCATAACAGACGCACCTCTCTCCCTACTGGGCTTTTTCATTTTATGCAGTAGCTGCTGACTTCTTTTTATATCAGCTCTTTGTATACCACACACGCACACCCAATTACATATCCAGAACTTTTTCACTTGCAGTTCTGATTTGTTTTAAACAATTTTATTTTAATACTGGCCTCAGGAAGACTTAATTCAGATGAACGAACACATGCATTTGAGTGTCACTGTGGACTGAGCACAGTAGGTCCCTTTGTAGGATGGATTCTAAGCAAGAACATTGGGGAGGGGACACTTGAGATTATCTGTGAGGCCTTCTTGGTGCTGCCTGGGATGGCATGTCAGACTGTGGGTGCAGTGAAATCGGGTTGACCTGGAAGCACTGAGGCAGGCAGTGGCCTGTGTCCGGTCCCACAGCTGCTCAGAAGTCAGGGCTGCATGCTGGCTGGGAGCCTGGGCTTCGGAGTCAGGGTGACCCAGGCCTGAACTCTGGCCCTGCACCTCCTAGCAGGGCCTGCTTCCTAGGGTTGTGGTGCAGATGAAACAAGATAAAGCGCGTAAAATGACTGGCCCTGGGGAAGGTAATAAGTGCTCAATAAATGGGGGCTATTGTTGTTAGTTGTCCAACTGCTAATGCCAGGAACAGGCTTCCAGGGTTTCGGATTAAGTTAAAGCTGAGCTCGGCCCAAGAGGAGGAGAGTTTTCATGGTGATTGTCACCACCTCCTTGAAAAGAGGAGGAAATGGAGGAGGCAGCGAGCCCCAGGAGGATGGATGTGCAGAGTCCTCAGGAATCAGAGGAATGTAAATTACAGACAACAGATGAGCTAGTGTGTTAGTCCTCCTATCAGGACAGCAGAAATCAGCAAGAGGGACTATGCCAACTGCTGCGGGGGCGGGGAGACGAGATATGGGAACTGTGGGCACAGCAGGTGGGAATGCGCACCTGGCAGCCATGCCCAGAGCTCTCACCCAGACCCGAGGGACACCGGATCTTGTCCCACTCCTGGGAACACACCCCGAGGAAACACGGGCCCACAAGAGGACAGGTCCAAGGATGTTCACAGCAGGCTTGTGGTGCTGGGAGCGGGCGGAGGGATCCCACGTGCTCTCCCAGACCAGACGCAGGAGAGAGATGGAGAATGCCCACGAGGGAGGCCTGGGCAGCTGCCAGGGTGACAAGTGAAGCATTCTCACAGCAACATGGATGGGGCCTGAGAACTTAATGCTGGGCGAAGAGACTGAAAAGTCATATGAAATGTGCCGTAGAACTTACGGAAATTATATACCTGCCCACAAAACACTAGTGCCCTCTTTTCCAAGAATATGACTAGAATTCTTACCTGTGGAGCGACGGAGAATGAGAGGAAATAAATTTAAAAAGGAGGGATCTTGGTGGACTAATGTGGAAATGTGCCCGTGAACTTGAATGAACCCAACACTAGCACCAAATGTTTTACAGACCAGCACAGGCGTGATGGGCTGCCACCACAGGTGCCTGCCACTGCTGGAGGCACAATTCCAGGGACATAATGAATTCTTCCGTCTGTTGTATAAAATGTGTAATCTTAATCTGCGAGCTCAAGTGGGTAAAAAATAGAAGTGACTTTATTTTCGGCATTTCAACCTAATTTCTATTGTGAGCCACCCTCCCCCTGGGCTGGCGGGAAAGTTTCAACTTTCTGGGCTTTCCCCAAACCCTCCAGAGTTTTGGCCAAGGTTCTGGACTCTTAGTGCCCATGTGTTGTGGTGCCGGGGGCTCCTCCGACCTCTGTCTGTCATTGGGACCAGGCTGCTCCCGAGTTGTCCACTCTCTTGGTCCATGAGGCCCCTCCCAGCCTGGGGCTCTTCACTGCTGTTTCTGCCACATGGTGGGCACAAGAGTCTTTCGTTGTTCTGCCTGCTTAGACCAGAGGTCACAAACTGAACACCCATAGGCCACGCCTACCCTACTGACATGTTTTTTGTTTTGGCTTGTCGAACTATTTTAAATTTGTCGTCTACATTTAAAAAATTGGGAAATTTCATGTATAGCTCAAAATGTTTTACTTCTCTTGAGAAATCAGAAGGCCTGGCTACATTTGACTCACATTTCCAGGTGACAGGGGTTGGCTGGAGCTGAGTACCATTATATCAGTTAGGAATGCTTTTGGCTGCAAGTAACAAAAAACCCAACTATCATTGGCTTAAACCATAATGACATTTATTGTGTATTTAGCAAGAAGTCTGGACCCCAAGCTTGGTTTGGCAGCTCAACTATATCTTCAAGGACCAGGCTCTCTTTATTCTTTCACTCCTTCAGCCTCGGCATGTAGGCCTTTTCTTTTACACTTGTGACCTCATGACCCAAAATAGCTGCTGTAACTCCAGGCATCACAACCTCATATAATCCAGGGAGGAGCCAGCAGAGGAATAAAAGAAAGTCTTTCCCAGAAGCCCCTTGGCCCAAACTAGATTACACGGCCATCCTGGAGCTGCAAGGGAAACTGGGAAAGCAAAGAAAGAAGCTAGCAAGGGAGAAAGGAATTGGAATGCCAAATACTATCCAGTACAAACTGCCACCCCCTTAGATAGAAACTGCGTATTCCAGTTTGCCACAATCCCCACCATCCCCTATTGTTTCCCAATACCGAAGCCCTGTGTCAGTCGCCATTTACCATTGTGCCTATACCAGCTCCTTCCCTCACCCGCTGGGCCTGTAAGGTTTGAGCTCTGCCTGTCTAAGGTCAGCACACACAGCCACCTCTGATTTGGGGGTCTTGCTGCTTTCTCAGCAGCTGTGTGTGGGTACAGAGCATAGAATCCCTCTGCCTAGGACTACTTGTTCACTCTCATCCTCTTTCTCTACCCACCCCTCTCCCTTCCCTCCCACTCTGCCCCATTTCTCTAGCCAGAAGAATTGCTCCTCCCCTCACATTTCTTATTAAGCTATTTGCCCACGTCAATCTGATTCTTAGTTAGACCACCAATGGGGGTCAGTCCACAGGCTGTTACTGGCCTGCAGTACATAAATACCGGACTAGGAGTAAGAGAGAAACTTTCAGGGCAATTCGGTATTGCCCCAACATCCAAGCACGTGATCGGGGACTTGTCTCCCAGCACAGAGTGTAGACAAGCTCGGGGTTGTCTACACACGGTGAACTGCCTGTGGCATGCGCATTGAACTCACATTTTCATCCCCAAAGAGTTAAGCATTTAAAATCTAGTCCTTCCCAGACAGTTTGAGAAGCATTAGCCTTTTCCTTAAATCCTCCCAGACTCCGGGACCTAAGAGCTGATGACTCCTTTCTTTCTGCCCACCTGGGCATCCCATGACAACGGAAGGGAAGTCCCAGTGTTTATCAAAACATTGCCCTGACACGCTTGCCTTCCACCCCTGTTCCTGGACTCCCTTTCCTCCTCCCACTTGTGATTATGTGGGGAGGAGTCACTGATGGAGGAAAGAACAGTGAAATCAAATTGTCCACCGGGGGCCAGCCACAGGGGGGGGGCGTTTTTTCGGCAGGAAGTGAGAAGAAATGTCCGGAAAGCACTCGCCCCCTTGGCCTTTTCTGTAGTATCTCCCCATTAAACATACCCTCGCACACGTGGTTTCCAGCTGTCTAACCCACCCTGTGAAATCTGCTCTGGAATCGGGCAGGCCCTGAAGTGCCCCTGATGGCACACCTGGTGCCAGGCTCAGAGGAGTTCTCCCGCAGGTGGGCGGCCACTCTCTTACGAAGTTACAGCAGGTCCTCGAATGATGTTGCTATAACATTGACGAGAAAAACAATTCCCAGCTGGGGCCACTGTCTGTGGCGTGTGCAGAGCCCCCGCACGCCTGCGTGGGTTTCCCCAGGGACTCCATATCCCTCTCTCATCCCGCAGATGTGCACAGGAGGTGAACTGGCGAGTCTATGTTGTCCAGGGTGAGTGAGTGAGTGAGTGAGTGAGTGGCTCTGTGATGGAAGGGTGTCCTGGCCAGGGTGGGTCCCAGACGCCTTGCACCCTGAGCTGCCAGGATTGGCTCCAGCCACCTCCAGCCCTGAATGGGAATAAGTGGGTTGGAAAAGAATTCTCTCATTTGTTTTTATTTATCTTTCTTAAATATATGTATTGCTCATATTTATCTCAATGTTTAATAGTAGACGTATTTGGGGTCTTTTATTTACAAGTTTGGTGATGCTTTTGTGACCAGAAATATGTCATAGAAACTTAACTCTTGTTTCTGTCAATTAGCCTATGGTCTCATTGGTTTCATTAAGCGTTGTTTCATTATTTTGCATAAAGTCACAGTCTTCAGCTCTGTCCTTATCTAGAATTCATCACATGACTTCACCAGCCACAAGGGGAACCAGGAAAGGTAGTGCTTATTATAATCAGCTATGTGTCCAGCTTAAAAGCAGAGATTCTATTAATATGAAAGAGAAGGGGTGAGTGGGTACGGGGAGACCCCTAGCAGGGCCTTCCACCATCACCTTTAGAAGAGGATGTTTGCTCTGCCTGTCCTTGCCTTCCCCAGCCCTCAATGCCCATTCCACCAGCCACACAGAAGCAAGAAGTCAGCCCAAGATGAGTCATTTACAAAACCCTCCAGAGACCACATACTGTGGCACAAGATTTCTCGGGCCACGTGCCCTCTTCCTCCTGGGTCCTCTCTGGCATGGGATGGCTCTCTCACTGCAGGGGCTCTGTGACTGCCCTCAGCAAACTGCAGTTTGTGCAGCTGTCCATTCTTCAGATGCCCCCGGGTCACAAAATGAAAACAAAGGAGAGGCTGTTTTGGACAAAGAATACCAAAGGGTAGGATGGTGGTCTGTTTGCTTCCAAGCCTGCCCTAAGGCGTCATTTGACACAAAGGGGAAAAAAATGAAGTCGAGTGAGAAAACCAGGCATCCAGGAGACTTCCTAAGGCAGGTGTGTTCCTGAATTTTGGCAGGTAGGATTGCCATGGTAACCAGGACCCCAGGACCTTGAATGGAGTAGGCTGGCCTAAAGCTCTGCCAGACGTGTCTGGACAGGCCATTGAGGATAGAATGGGATTGCAGCATGCCACACTGCTGTGGACAATTCTGTGGTTTCTGGGCCTGAGACAGGCCCCCATGTAGTGGACAGCAGGGGAGAATGCCCAGGTGTGGCCATGTTTCTGGTTCTTGTCTCTTTACCTGGCTAATTCCTGCCCATCCTTGAGAAACCATTTAGATGTCATTTCCTCTAGGAAGCCTCCCCTGGCCCCGCCCCTTCCCCAGTTGGCATTATAGAACCCTTCCCTGCACCCCCCAAGTTCCCAGTGAAAGCACTTATTAGCAGCTTACTGCTCCACTACCTTCCCAGTGCCTAGCATATAACCTCCTCATCCCCACACTTGGTTAGAGTTTATCTTGTAGATTTGACCATGGAACCATTTCAATATTTTATCCTATATAATAAAAGGCTAATAGGCAAATTGACTGAACAGCAGAATAACAGGTTGCTATGACATGCACTGACCACCAGAGAGAAGACACTCAGTGCAGGAGCTGCCCCCTGGTGGTCAGTGTGTTCTCACAGGGGGAGCACTGCTCAGCCAGAAGCTGGGCTCATGGCTGGCGAGCACAGTGTCGGTGGCAGGAGCCTCTCCCGCCTCCGCAGCAGCATTAAGGATGTCCAACTCCCAGCTTAGGCCCGCTCCCTGGAGGCCGGGCTGAAGGACCCCCACCCCTGAGTGCACAAATTTCGTGCATCGGGACTCTAGTATCATTATAAAGCACATTTGAAAAAGTAATTCCACAAATTTGATAGCGAACTGTTATGAACCTAATTGTATAGGGATGAGAAAAAGTAGGGTTACAGTTGTTTACAGTAGGTTCATAGTAGGTTTATTTATTAATTACTGTATTAATTATTTATATTACTTTCATATGAAAACTGTAAACCTACTTTTCTCCAACCCCTATATATTGAGTTGGTGACATAACTATACAGAAAGGAGACTTTATTTACCCATATTTTTATCTTTTTCCTTTTCTTTTTCTTTCTTCCTGATGCTTCAAGATTCCTTTTGTTTTTAAACCTCCTGTTTCAAGAACTTCCTGCGCCCATTCTTTCAGGGTAGATTTGCTGTGACAAGTCTTAATTTCCCATCATCTGAAAATGTCGTGGTTTTCTCTTCTTTCCTGAAGGATATGCCTTCTGGATATAAAATGCTGGGTTGATATAGTACTTGGAAAATGTTGTGCCACTTCCTCTGGCCAATAGAAATTGACAAGCTTATTTTAAAATTGACATGTGAATGCCAAATTTATACATAGAAGCCAAAACAATCTTGAAAAATAAGAACAGAATTGGAGAACTTATACAACCTGATTTCAAAACTTACTGTAAAGCTACAGTAATCAAGACAGGAAGGAATTGGTATAAGATAGATACATCATAGCACAGAAGAGAGAATCCAAAAATAAATTCTCACACTTATTGTCAATTAATTTTTGGCAAAGGATATACTCTTTACAGTGGTGCTGGAACAACTGAATATCCATATGCATAATGGTTACTTTAGACCTTTACCTCATACCATACACAGAAATTAATTTACATTAGATCATACCTAAGTAAGAGCTAAAACCATAAAATTTCTAGAAGGAAACATAGGAAAGAATTTTAATGACCTTGGGTTAGGCAGCAAAAGCAAGATCTATAGAAGGAAAAATTGATAACTTAAAAATTTGGTTTTTCAAACTGAACTACCAAGCAAAATAGAGACAGACTCATAGATAGAAATCAAGCAGACAGCTGGGAGGTGGGGGAGGGGGACAGAGGTTGTGGAAGTGGAGGGATTGAGCAAAAAAGTAAAAAGAGAGAGAACTCATGGACAAGGACAACAGTGTGGTGATTGAGGGGGTGGAGGGGAATGGGTGGAGGTGGAGGAGGACATAGAAAGGATAAATAGGGATGGGGGAATAAAATATGTAATTTAAAAAAATGATTCATCTAATTTTTAATAAAAAAACTTTTGTTTTTCAAAATACACCATTAAGAAAGTGAAAAGACAAGCTACAAACTGGGACATAATATTTTCAAATCATATAACTGATAAGAACTTGTATCCAGTATATACAGGGTGTCCCAAAAACATGTATACAGACTTTAACAACTTATAGTTCAATTGATGTTTCTTTCTTTTCAGCAAAACTAAACTTTGAACAAAGGAAATTCATCCTAAAATGCTACTGGAAGCTTGAAAACCCAGTTGCAGTACATTTGGGGAAAATGTATACACACTTTAACTGCTGATAACTCAGTTTTCACTCCCTTTCAGGTTTAGCTGATTTGAAATAACTAAGCTTTGAACAGAGAAAATTTATCCACTAGACTTTTTTATGGGGATACATTAAAGATAAAGTTTACAGTACAGAACCAGCAACAGTTGACAAATTGAAGGCACACAAATACCAAACTAAATTATTCTTGATGTTTGTGATTCTGTTGCATGCTATCGCAGTGCCTAGACCAGAATGGTCAACAGTTTTAAAAACAGGTTCTAATAAAAAAAAAGTATTAATTTCTGTAGATTCTTTTAAATTTTTAAAATGAAATATATGTTAATAAACACTGATTTTATAATCACTCAAAGAATATATACATTTGGGGGGAAATGATATATATATGGAATTCTTACAGCTCAGTAATGAGGATAAACCTAACTATTTTTAAATGGGCAGAAGATTTGAATAGGTCTTCACCAAAGAAGATATACTCATGGCTCATAAACATAAAAAAAAATGCCCAACATAGTTAGTCATTAGAGAAATGTTACTTAAAACCACAGCAAGTTACCACTACATACCTACTAGAAAAGCTATAATAAAAAAAGACTGAAAAAGGAAGTGCTGGAGAAACTGGAAGGTAAAATGGCATAGCCACTTTGGAAAACAGTTTGGCCCTTTCTTAAAAAGTGAAACAAACTCATCACATGACTCCACAGTGCTACTCCTAGGGATCTGTCCCAGAGAAATGAAAACGTATATCCACATAAGGACGTATATGCAAATGTTTATAGCAGCATTTTCCATAATAGCCAAAAACTAGATGTGGTGTTTCCATACTGTGGAATGCTATCCTATATAATAAAAGGCTAATATGCAAATTGCCCCCTCGACTGGGAGTTCGGCTTGGAGTTTGACCAGGGGGCGGGGCCAGCCCGCCAACTGCCTGCAGCCCCTCCCCCCAACTGGCAGGCCTGCTCAGCCTGATGGGGCAGGCTGGCTGGACCCCACCTGTGCACGAATTCGTGCATTAGGTCCTCTAGTTCAGCAATAAACAGGAATGAACTGCTGATATACATTACGACATGGACAAACTTCGAAAGCATCAGCTAAGGAAAGAGGCCAGATACAAACACATGTGTATGGTCCCATTTCTGTGAAATTTCTAGAAAAGGCAAAACTCTAGTATCAACAAGAGATTAGTGACTGCCTGAGGCTGGAGAAGGGAGTGGGGGGGGGGGGGACTGAAAATAGCACAAGGGAACTTTGGAGTGATGGTAATGTTTTAAAACTGCGTCGTGGTGACTTTAAAAATCATTCAACTGATACTTCAGATTGGGGGAATTTCACAGCATATAAATGGTGCAAAACAAAACTGCAGCATTATTTGCAATAGAAAAATGTGAAGCAACCCAAGTGTCCGTCAGTGGATGAAAGGATAAACAAGATGTGGTCTATACATACAATGGAATATTGTTTAGCCTTAAAAAGAAGGAAATCCTAACAAGTACCATAACATGGAGGAAACTTAAAGAGGTTATGCTAAATGAAATAAGTCAGTCACAGAAGGACAAACACGGCATGATAACACTGATAAGAGGTACTAAAGCAATCAAGTTCATTAAGACAGAGTAGAAAAGTAGGTGCCAGTGACTGAGGGGAGGGTACATGGGGAGTTAGTGTTTCATGGGTAAATAATTCAGTTTTACAAGATGAAAAAAGTTCTGGGAATGGATGGTGGCGATAGTTGCCCAACCATATGAATGCACTGAATACCACTGAACTGTACACTTAAAAATAGAAGGGTAAATTTTATGTACATTTTCCACATGATTTTTTTAAATAAATCATTTTTAAAGCTTCATCTCATTTCTTTATCACCCAGTTCTTTGATGAGGTATTATTTATTTTGTTCATTGATTGAGAGAACTGGGGTTCAGAGAGATTTGGGAACTTGCCAAGGTCACAGGTTCCATCTTCCCAACATGTTGGACCTCGAAGACCACACCTTTCCGCAGCATCCTCCTCCTCCCTATCTCCCTCTGACTGTAAGAAACCTCATCTGCGCCCCTGTCCCTTTTCCCACAGGAACGGCAGGGATCTATCAAGGAGCAAATGGACTGACTGGCGCAGCGGGGTTCGGAAGTGTGCACCAGGTATACCCACCAGATGTTGTCTCGGTTCTTTCCTTTAAAAGTCCCCTTAAATCAGGGCACCCAGAATGCCTCCTCCTGCCCATGACCCCCACCAGAAATCCATGTCTTCTTCCCAGGTTTGGATACCACAGGAGAGACTGTAAATGGCCATTGAAAGGATACAGGGTAGAGGCAGAGAAATTGGATGACAGGCGATATTCTATATTACGTACTGACCTGAGCCCTAGACACCCACTGACTATTGAATCTAGAATGTAGGGATGCAAGGTGTCTGCTCTTTCGCAGATCTTGGGCTTCTCCAGGGTGAAAGCATCCCAGTGTGGAGTGCCCGGCACACAGTGGGGGCTTTATAAACGCTAGCTTAAATTGAACTAAGTCAGTACTTTAAAGATGAATGCTGGCTTGTAGTTTGATTCCCGTGGTTTCACTTTAGAGAGTGAATTCAGAATTGACCTGCCCAAGGTGTACGGGAACACTGTGTTATCTGTGCACCTTTGCTCTGTCTAAACTTATTTCAAAACAAAAGATTAAGTCCTGGCCCATTTGGCTCAGTGGATAGAGCATTGACCTGCAGACTAAGGGGTCCCAGGCTCAATTCCACCTACTTCCTTTGCAGGCTCAATCTGGGCCACATGCGGAGGCAACCAATAGACATATCTCTCTCACAGTGATGTTTCTCTCTCTCTCTCTCTCTCCCCTCCACTCTCTCTAAAAATCAATGGAAAAATTATCCTCAGGTGAGAATTAACCACCACCACAACAAAAAGATTAACATGCTTTCAGGCTAGTGTTAAAACTACCCGAGGTAGAGGGCCTTTAGGAATATTTAACATATTTAAATATGGGGGATGCGCTATTTCTCCAGTGAGCTGAAGAATATAAATGACTTCAGCCTTGGAATATGTGAAAATTAGTTCACATATTTTTGTGTTATTTGCACTATAATGTATACATAGATAAATTACTTGTACATAAAAGAGTAGTTTTTAAGGCACAGTTCTTTACCACTCAGAGTAAATACTTAATTGGTTGATTTCACCATGGGAGCTTGTCAGAAATGCAGATCTCTAAATGCCACCCCAGAAATTCTGATTCAGTAGGTCTGTGAGGGGCCCGAGAAACTGAACGTCCCACGAGTTCCTTGTAGGTTGAGAAGCACTGGTTTCTGGTGATGAAGCAGAGGTTTGAAGCAATGGCTGCTATGGAAGAGTTGGGAGGTCTGGTTGGCTTGAGCAGAACTTGGTAAAAGAGGATTGGCACTCTTTGATTTGCTCTCCAAGTCTCCCTCATAGAAGTTTCTGGGTCCCTAATACCATGTAGGTATCTGCACCCCTTATGAACCTAAAATGTCACTTAGTCTCCTGCGATGTGGGTGTGCAGTCTTTATTACTCATTCATTTATTCTTTACTATCCAGTATTTATTGAGAGCCTGAATGTGCCCATCGCTGTCCTGGGCGCCAGGCATACAGCATGAGCAAGACAGATGCTGCTAGGCCACACCCATGTCCCTCAGGGTGCACCTGCTGACCTCCAGCTGCCAATCTCTGTATTCCTGGGTTGTTTTCTAGAACCAGTGCATGGGCCAGGCAGGAAGAGCCAGGGAACTGATATCCCCTGGGAGCAGCTCTCAAAGACTGGCTGGAGTTGGCGTCTGAACAACCCAGCTCCCTTGCTCCTTGGAGAGATCCTTCGAGATGTGTATTTTCTATCATCCCAGCATTTCCCCAAGAGAATCCACTCCAGTCCCTACCTAAAGCCCCTGGATTGGCTGCTTTCCCTTTTCCCTTCTCTACCTTACTTCCGCACTCCCCAACTGGTAATCTTTCGTCCCATCCTCCTCTTGAGGTCTGCCTCTGGGGCAAGTCCCTGCCCTCGTAGAGCGTTTATTCTGATGGGAGACAAAGAGAGTAGACCCATCCCACAAGGCCCCTCGCCTTCATCAGCCTGTGACTGGGCCAACTGAAGGGCCAACACCAAACCACCTTTCTCACTCGCCACCTGTATGTTTCCCTTTCCAGGACTATCCTTCCTACCCTGGTTTCCCTCAGAGCCAATACTCCCAGTATTACAGCTCGTCCTACAACCCTCCTTACGTCCCAGCCAGCAGCATCTGCCCTTCCCCCATCTCCACGTCCACCTACGTCCTCCAGGAGGCATCACACAACGTCCCCAACCAGAGTTCTGAGTCGCTTCCAGGTATGTACAGTCACTGTCTGTGGACATTCATGGCTGTGGTCTGAACTCTTACAAGAAGGAGGGACTGGACATAAGTGTCAGTTGTAATGAACTGGTCACCCAAGGGCTAAATCTAGTCTTCAGATATATTTTGTTGGCGTGTGTGTGTGTGTGTGTGTGTGTTGCGCCCATATTTAAAAGTCAGAAATTTTTACCTAAAAATTCTAATTTCAACCTATGGAACCCACCTAGATTATGAGCAACACTTGGGAGAGTCCATATCCTGGCCCTTTGGTGATGCATATCCCTGTGCAACTAACTCATCAGCCTGTGGATTCATTTGTTCCACAAGTCTTCTACACACATGTCTTCTCTTTTATGAGATGGTTTGGGCTTATCAACATTAAATGACTGACAGTAATAAATCATAACATCCAAATGGAAAGAAATATCATTGAGTTTTGGTTTTGTGTGTGTGTGTGTGTGTGTTGTTTTTTGTTTTTGTCTGAAACCTGCTGATGCTATGGAGCTCTGTAGAGCTAAGCTAGCATGATGGTGTGTGGACATTCATTCAATAAATATTAATTAATATTTGATGGTTAGAGAAAGAATACCTCTTTGTTTCCTGGGGTTCTTTGTGCAATTGTTGCTTTTAGCCCTTGTATTTTTCCTCCCTGAGGGTGAATTAGATATCCATGAGTTGGCGTTACATGGACACAATATGGCCAAGCATTTTTAAGTCAACTTTTGAGGAAATTTAGGGCTTGAGCATTGATTTTGGCCATTGGTATCTTATTACAAAGTATTTAATGAATGTGTCATATCTATTTAGCAATTTCCAAAATGCTTCCTTTGAAGGGTGTGAAATTTAACAAACTTTTTTTGGTCATAATCTTGAAGTATCTTGGACCATCCTGCTTTTCAGAATGTGGCCTCCCCAAACCGGCTTCAGAAAGGAAATATAATCAGGAAATCTCCAAGCAAATTCCCCTTTCTGTAATTTGATGGGGAACTGGATTCCACAGGCTTACTTCACAAGAATTTGAGTTAAGTGGGAAGGTCATTTTCGTTCCCCATCAGAAGGGAACATAAAGGCTCCTTGTGTCTCTTTGAAATTTTTCTTTATTGTTCTTCATTTATCCCTTGGTCTAAAGTTCAATGATAAGTGGTTGAGATGGTTTTTACTGTGAGTCTAATAAGCACACATAAAATCTAGTGACATAAATAATTGTCAGCTACAACCCAGATCCCATGTCTTTTCCCCAGTGTTCGTCATAAAGGAAGAGCATTGCGCACATACACACACACCCAGGCACTCCACTTTCCCATAAAAACTCCACTTTTGGAATTATTCAGGATCTCCTTGAGTGGCTGGTTCCAAGCTCCAGAGGCTCGAGAGGTTTATGTATTACAGCTAGATCTCGCTCACTCGCACGGCCCGACACTCATCTCCTCCCAACCCCCAGCCCCCAGCCCCGCTGCAGTGCACTCTGCATGGACATGCACAACAATTTGTAGATGATTGCAGGGCGATTTGCTGATGTAGAGGGCAAAACCTGAACATCTGATGTTACTCAAGAGAAAAGACAAATCAGTAGTGTGGCTTCAGAACTTTTTTCTTTTAAAATCTTTAAGTATGATACAAATTATCTTAAAGGAAGTGGGAGGATTTTTTTAAACTTCTTAGATCATTTCCTTTAGTCAATAGGAGAAAAGTTTTTTAAATCTCTGAAGAAGAAGAAACTTGGAAGCTCCTCCATGCAGTTTGGCAACCTCTAACAACATTAAAAATGTGTGTACTCTTTAACCCAACTTTTCTACTTGTAGAAATTTATTTTAAAGATAAATTCCCACATAGGTCCAAAGACGTAAGTGAAGAGGATATTTATTGCAGCAGCATAATAGCAAAAGACTGGAAATGACATTAACAGGAGCCTGGTTAAATAGTTCATGGTGCATCCACCAGTGACATTCTATACATCTCTTAAAAAGAATAAACTAGAGCCCTGGCTGGTATGACTCACTCAGTTGACTGGGCTCTGTCCTATGCACTGAAAAGTTGCTGGTTCAATTCCCAGTCGGGGCACACACCCTTTGTGTGGGCTCAATTCCCAGGGGGCGTGCAGGAGGCAGCCTATGGATTGTTCCACTCTCACATTGATGTGTCTCTCTCCTTCTCCTTTTCTCTCTTCCTTTCCTCTATCTCTCTCTCTCTAAAAATCAATTTTAAAAAAAATTTTAAGAGTAAACTAATAAAAATAAAGAATTTTTTTAAAAAAGAGTAAGCTAGATATATCTACACTAACATGAGTCTCTCTCCGAGTGACTATGAGAGTTGGAAAAAAGCAACGTGCATAACTATGTGTATAATATGATCCTGGGGTCTTTTTAAGTATAGTTTAATACCCATATTTGCATAGGAAATTTCTGGAAGGTTTCAAAGGCAACAGTTAACATTTTCTCTGGAGAGGGAATTAGAGGAAAGAGGAGACTAGATGTTACAGACAGTCTGTAGTCCACTCCATTCTACAACAGCAAAAGACTTTTTTTTTAAGTACACATGAGACATTTACCAACATAGACATATTCTGGGCTTTAAATCAAGTTTCATTACGTTTAAAAGGATTCAAGTCATATAAATAATGTTCTCTGAAAACAGTAGAATTAAATTAGAAATAAATAACAGACATGTTTTTGGAAAATTCCCAAATATTTGGAAGGTATATAACACACTTTTAATAACCCATTGTGTGGTGGTTAATTTTGTATCAACTTGACTGGGCTAAGGGATGCCCAATCACAGGTAAAATGTTATTTCTAGGTATTTCTAGAAGAGATTAGCATATGAATCAGTAGACTAAATAAAAAAAAACATCGCTCTCACCAATGTGGGTGGGCCTCATCTAACCCACTGAGGGCCCATGTAGAGCAAAAAGGCAGAGGCAGGGCAGTCTCACTCACTTCTTGAGGTGGGACGTCCGTCTTTCCTTGACCTCAGACATTAGGGCTCTAGGTTTGCTGGCCTTTGGACTCCAGAACCGACATCAGGGCCCTCCCGAGTCTCAAGTCTCCAGCCGCAGATGGGGAGTTATGCCATCAGTTCCCCTGGTTCTTAGGCATTTGAACTCAAAACTGTGTGATTTCGTTTGTTTAAAACTATAGCAAATGCAAACTAATTTACACTGAAAGAAAGCAGATCAATTGTTGCCTGGGCAGAGAGGAGGAAGAGATTACAAAGGGATTATAAGGAAACTCTTGGAAGTGCTGAATTTGTTCATTATCTTGACTGTAGTGAGGGTTTTATAGATTTATACATATGTCAAAAGTTATCAAATTGTGCACTCTAAATATATGTGATTTATTGTATATCCATTTCAATAAAGCTGTTAAATAGTTTTAAAAAACATAAAAAGGGAAAAATAAAAAGAGTAGAATGACTCCAAGAAAGGTTTACATACATTGCTCTAGCCTGTGTACCTGACTGTGACCTTGAACTTTGACCCTTCATTCTCAAGGATGTATAATGTGTGGAAAACGACTGGTTATTTTGGCACCTCTAGTAAATTGGCCTTACAGTTACTTTATTTAGACATTTCTAGGTAGCTGCTGTTTTCCCCACTTTTTAATAATGTTTGCTTGGATTTTAATGGTGTCTACAAATGTTTTCTAAGCTCCCATCCTTAGAACTACCAAGTCAATGAGGATAATAAACCTTATTTACGTGACTCTTAAGCATCTGTGAATATGTTTACTGTCTGTTCCTCATGGTCCAGAAGAAAGTCTTTGCTAGATCGATGTTTGGGAACCTCTGATGCTGTATCCTGAAAATGATGGGGAGTTGGAGACAGCCCAGCAGTCCTGACAACTCAAAATCACGTCTCTTCTTACCATGTTCTTAGTCTGCTAAGAAGTTTTATAAATATTACATAAACAAAGTTCAGTCCTCAGGGTTTTGGAGGGAAATAATCCTTTCAGGGTAGGAAAAAGCTCAGTCCATTGCCAAGTATTTTAGACAAAAGCATTTCCCCCTGATGATCCAAACCCTGGCAATTATGGAAGGGGAAGTGGAGTCTATATTTGGGAGCTAAACAAGCAGC
Organism: Myotis davidii; assembly: GCF_000327345.1. Taxonomy (NCBI): domain Eukaryota; kingdom Metazoa; phylum Chordata; class Mammalia; order Chiroptera; family Vespertilionidae; genus Myotis; species Myotis davidii. The sequence goes on along the minus strand of NW_006297815.1, from coordinate 830,269 downwards.
TGGACAGTGAGAAAGTGGGATGGGATGTCCTCTAAGGTTCCATGCTGGTCTACAGTCTGTCACTCTAGTAACAAGGGCAGGCCCAAGTTTTAGCTCCGGCTCTATCATTGATTTGCAGGGTAACCACAGACTTCCATCATCTCACTAAGCCTTAGTTCCCTCATTAGTTAAATAAAGATAATGAAGTATAATTTTAAAAACCATGTATTTAAAACGTATGTGCTTAGCCCGGCCATTGTGGCCCAGTGGTTGGGCTTGACCCATGAACCAGCAGGTCATGGTTCGATTCCAGTCAGGGCACATGCCCAGTAGGGGCATACAGGAGGCAGCCGATCAATGATTTTCTATCATCATTGATGTTTCTCTCTCTTCCTCTCCCTTCCTCTCTCTGAAATCAATAAAAACATATATTTTTTTAAAATGTATGTGCTTAAAAAAACAATACAACTTGGGTGCTGACTTTGGGACCTGAGTCCCAGGAGGGTGCTGCTCACTTATTGGGGTCCTTAGACCATTGCCCAAGGGCATGAGCGTGGCAGCCTCTCAACACCCCGAGTCCAAAAACACCATATTGATGAGAAGCACCCAGTGCCCACCCTCTGTCCTGCACCTTCTGACTGATCCTTGCATGCATGTGGGTCAAGTTGAGCATTTCCTAATTGCCAACCCTGTATTGGATGTATAGAATCTCATTTAATTCTCAAAGGGACAAGTCTCTCAACAAGTAAAGCTTAAAGGAGCAAGCTGCGTAGGGACAGGAACATAGAGAATTCTCCAACACCCCCATTAACCCCAAGGGAGGGGGGTCTCTTAATGGTAGAAGAATTTGAGGCCCGGCCACATATAAATATTACTTTTCTTCCTCTGTTAGTGTATTCATTCCCCCGGTGGCCTCACCCCCACTTTACTAAGATCCTTGTTCAGATGCCCGCTTACCCACGAGGCCTTCCCTGACTAGCCCCATATAAATCAGTCACCTCCCACACTCCCTGTTCCCCATGCACTTTGTTCATTCTCTGTAAGGCATGTCCCCACCTGGCACGTTATATATTTACTTGTTTGTCTAACGTCTCTCCTCTCTCTAGAATGTAGGTGCTATGAGAATCAGTGCCTGAAACCGTGCCTCCTCAGTAAATGTTTGTTGGCCGAATGAATGGGCAACTTAAGAGCCTGACAAGAGTAATTTTGATTCTACATGATCTTTGCCTTCGAAGCTGCCTTTGGGACCTACCGCTTTGGCGTTTGACAGTTCTGGTGTGCTATTTCCTGGGAGGAGACTCTCAGCCAAGCTCCCCTTTCCTCCGCCAGGTGAATATAACACACACAATGGACCTTCCACGCCCGCAAAAGAGGGAGACACAGACAGGCCGCACCGGGCCTCCGACGGGAAGCTCCGAGGCCGGTCTAAGCGGAGCAGCGACCCCTCCCCGGCGGGGGACAACGAGATCGAGGTAACTCCAGCTGCCGCTGACGCGGTGAATGTAATCTCCATCTGTGGCCTGAACAGAAGGGCAGGGGACAGGGTTCTGTCCAAGTTCATGGAGGAGAATGGCCATTTGCATTCACAAAGCCCAGTTACAGAGAAAAGAGCCCTTGGAGGGAAAGTGGGGAAGAGTTGGGCTGGCCATAGGGAAACACCATTGACTGACAGGCTAGGGAAAGTGCCCTGAAGATAGTAAAGAACAGCGTGGTTTTCCAGCATAAGCAGCAGCAGAGTCCTCAGGGACGAGTGCAAACCCAGCCTGCTGGGCCCCACCCCCAGAGTTTCCAATTCAGCAGATCTGGGGCAGGGCCTGAGAATTTGTATTTCCAACAAGTTCCCTGATGCTGCTGGGTTGGGGACCACACGCTGGGAGCCCCTGATACACACGACAATGGGCAGTGGGCCTTCCCAGCTGGGTCAGAGTGGTTCTTAACCCTGGCTACACAGCGGAATCACCTGGGGTGCTTTTACAATATAGATGCCCAGGCCCCACCCCAGAGTAATTAAATAGACATTGCAGGGAGTTCTGAAAGCTCCCCTAGTGGTTCCAATACGACCTAGACCAGCGGTTCTCAACCTGTGGGTCGAGACCCCTTTGGCGGTCCAACGACCCTTTCACAGGGGTCGCCGAAGACCATCCTGCATATCAGATATTTACATTACGATTCATAACAGTAGCAACATTACAGTTATGAAGTAGCAACGAAAATAATGTTATGGTTGGGTCACAACATGAGGAACTGTATTTAAAGGGCCAGAAGGTTGAGAACCACTGGCCTAGATATTTTTCTGCCTGGAGACAGGAGGCTGGCTCGGATGAGTGCGCATGGTTCCTATGATTCTGCATTTCTCAGTGGTTCTCAGCCTGGGCTGCACCTGGAATCTCCTGGGAGCTTTGAGAAATCTTCGTGCTCAACCTGGACCCCAGCTCAATTAAATCAGCCTCCCTGAGGACGGGACCCAGGCATCGGGATTTTAAGCTCTCCGAGTGATTCTGGCGTGTGCCCCAGGCTGAGAACGGCTGACGTAAGGGATGCACCAATCTTTATTCTAATAAAGCAGGTGTAGGGTTATTGGTCAGGCACTGACATTTGCAAAAAACAAACAAACAAAAAAAAAAGCATCAGAGAGGAAGAAAGTACAGAGGCCAAATGGATGCAAAAAAAAAAAAAAAAAGATAGAGGCAACTCTTATCTGTCAAGGGAGAAAAATGAGCATGTGCAGTAGTTTGTACTTATTTGCAAAAGGCAGTCATTCGTTGGCTTGAGTGTGCCGTAGGAATGGGTATCGTATTTCAAAGACAGTGTCAGTGCCAAAAACTCAAATGCATCATCATCATCGTCACATCCCTATTCCTTATCCAGTCCAATTCACGTAACAGCTACAAAGCTCAGCCCGCACATTCAGATATGCTACGAAAGACCATTTTCATCATTTCTTTAATATCAAGGTAATTTTGACCCTGAGTCCCCATCCCATCTGGGTAGGTAGGAAATACCATCTTATTACTGGAGCCCCTCCCCTCCCAGAATTGTGTGAGAACTTCGGGGTCTAAGAGGTCTCAGGAAACAGAAGAAGAGCTTCTAATGCCCAGGGTGGCTTGGCCACTGCCACCCTCCTCACTGCCAGTGCCTGCTGTGGTCAGTGCCAGTCCACCACTCTCTGGGGTTTCCGTGCTGTACATCAGGCATGGAAATGCTTGTTGAGGACAAGAACCTTGGACTATGAGCTACAATCCTTGGGTTCTAAGCAACAGAACCCAGTACTGGTTACTTAAGCCAAAAGGATTTTACTGGGAGGAAGTCATGAAACCAGGGTTAGAAAGAACAGTCACAGGGAACCCTCGGGATGACAGCCGCTGCTGGAGGCGAACCATTTGATCCCAGTGCCACGCCACTCCATGTTCCAGTGCAAGGAGACAGCATCCCATGGGCCTGGCATGGCTCTTATGCTTGGCTCCAATGGACAGTCCCGCCAAGACAGCACACAGCAAACAAAGAAGCAAACTAGTGCTCTTGTAAGGAAGCGGGGGTGCGGGGGGTGCGCTGGGGGCCCAAATAACAGATGCTCACCACCAGGGCATTTGATATTTACCCAGGATTCACTGGTAGGTCTGTACTAGTTAGCTAGTGTTCACTAGTAGGGCTGTACTAGTTAGCCAGTGTTCACTAGTAGGGCTGTAGTGGTTATTTGCAACTGGTGTCTGTCCCGTCTTCCTAGGTGTTAAATATTTGGGACATCATGCTTGTCCCCTACATTTGATCAACTTCCCGCGGCCATCTCCTCTGAGAGTTGACCACCCTGGGGGCCTGCCACATGGGACTATTCTTAATCCAGGGGATTTTGTCCTTGCTTTTCCTTTAATTCTTAAAGGCCCCCACCTTCCAAAATTTGGGGGGGCATTGCACAATCCCTTCAGCAAAAGAGGAAATGTTTTGACTCCAGGCTGTCCTTGCTTTCTGCCCTCCCTATTCCTGAGGGTTTTCTACCCGCTTGAAGTTGCAGAGCTATAGAAATCACCCAGAGCAATCCATACTTTAATATTTAAAAACAACGACTCAGCCCGCTAGCATGGTTTCTGCTCTTGGTAGGGGGTGGTGGGGTAGAAAGACATTTTTTCCATTAAGCTGAGAGGGAGGTGGAGGTGGCATGGAAGTCGCGGATTGCAGGGTGATATATTCTGGAAACATCTGCTTCTTGATTCCAAAGTAAGTACCACTGGGCAGGAACAGTTGAAAAGGTGTGAGCCGTGTTTCACTTCTGTGCTTCTTGTCACATGGAGCGTTTGCACGGTCGCACCTCCTAAGTCTTGGCAGCTTTGCTAATGACTGAAGCCCATGAGACAGAAATTATGTACAGAAGTGGGAAGGAGGAAAATTCTGAGTGTGTATTAGTTTAAATCCCTCGATTTCAGGTGCCAGAAACCAACTTGAGCTAGCTTAAACGAAAAAGCAGAATTTATTTTAAGGATACACAGGTTCTCTTAGAACCCAAGGTCAGAGGGTACAGTGGTGTATCAGCAAGACCACAGGTAGCCGGGCAAGGAGCTGCATTTACACTTCTCTCCCCATGTGTCACGGTGAAGGTGCTAGAATCTCCAAGCAATCATGTCTTTTGAGTGCCCCATGCACAGGTTACTGGGCACAGCCCATTCTGCTTTTTTAAAAAATACGTTTTTATTGATTTTTAGGAGAGAGGAAGGAAGAGGGATAGAGAGATAGAAACATCTATGAGAGAGAAACATCATTGACCAGCTGCCTCCTGCATGCCCCCTACTGGGGATGGAGCCCACAACCCAGGCATGTGCCTAATGGGAATAGAACCAGTGACCTCTTTGTTCCTGGGTTGATGCTCAACCACTGAGACACACCAGCCAGGCTTATTCTGCTTCTAACTGAAGCCAGGTCCTGCAAAAGTGTTCTCTTTCCATCTTTCACCTCTTTGTTCCTCTCTCTCTCTGCAGACCGGCCTTCCCTGTCCTTCACATGTAGCCTCCAGCAACCACCCAAAGATGATTAATTTCCTTCTAGGCCCTAATTTTAAGTTCCCAAGGCAAAGCTTCTGACTCACATGGGGTTAGGGACCCGTCCTAGACCAAACCCAGAGGACTAGGAAGTAGGGTTACCTGCAGAATGGCCCCAGGAACTTACTAAGGATCAAGGCCACGGGAATAGAGAGGAGGCTAGAGGGGGAGAGGGACAGGCCTTCTTCAGAGGAGACGTAGTTAAATTAATTGAGCCTGCATTAAATTTGAAAATATTCATTGATGTTTTTTTAATTCTCTTACTAAAATGTGTAAGTTGAACTGATCCAACCTAGTTAGTTCAGATAAATTAGGACTTGCATATTTAAACTTCAGAAGCCCTCCTCAAAAACAGTGCTTTTTAAACATTTTTTTACTGTGACCCAAAGTAAGAACTATACTAAATATCATGACCCAGCATATACATATACTTAAATATATAACGAGACAAAAAAAAAAACTCACAAAAATAATACGCAGGTCTGCTGTTTGAAAATCCCTGCACTAACTGACATTTTTACTTCTAAATACCACCCTTCTCTTTATTTTTAAAGGTGTGGCAAATGCTAAGGAATAAATACAGCCCCTGAACTCCAGAAGGGTTTTAAAGGTGGCTCGTTGACAATGGCACGCTTAGCAGGTGCCTTTGTCCCCCATTCTGGCCTTGCCCAAGACTAGCTATGTAAGTGATCACTAGGCCTTTTGTTCGTAAAAATAATGATCACCAGAAAAATTAGGACAACAGTATGAAAAATGAAGTCCAAGATAAATAAATAAAATAAATATCAAGAAAGGTGAAACAGAAAGGAAATGTTTAAAATTCTGATTGGTTTTCTTATAAAGATTCAAGATCTTGCATTCTTAAACTAAGAGGCAGAGCTGTTGGGAAAGGGACACTCAAAGACAAACAAAGAGTAAGTGTAAATTTTTAAATGACAGCAAGAATCAGAAGTTTAATAGAAGAGTTGGAAGAGAAAGTTTAAGAAATCTATCAACAAAAAAGGTAAAATTATAGAAAATACGTTTTTTAAAGATAAGCAGCATCGACTCAGGATGTCTAATTTGACTATTGGAAATTCCAGAAAGAGAGAACAGTAGAAAAGATGGAAGGAAATTATATAAAGAAATAAGATTGGAAGTGAACTGTATGAATGAAAAAAAGACTACACCTAAATATATCTTTATGGGGTTTTGAGGATACCAAGTATAAAGAAAAGATCCTTAAAAAAAATTCTAAAGAGAAAAGAAGTAAAACCTGCAAAGGAGTGAGGACCAGTGAAACATCAGACTACTCATCCGTCACACAAGCTGAGGAATTCTTTCAAAGGACTAGAGGGCATTGTTTTCCTATTGGGATTCTGTACCCACAGGAACTGTGGAGCAAAATGAAGATATCACCAGATATGCAAGAATTCTGGAAAACTATTTTCCATGAACCCTTTCAGAAGAAGAAACTCAAAGATGTACTCAAGCACAACAAGGAAGAAAAGCAAGAAAGAGATTTGGGATCTAGGAAACAGCAGATTTGACCCAGAAATAACAGTCATGCTAGCTAGGCAGCAAGCCTAAAGATGGCCCACACCATGTTAGAGCATTCTGTCACGGAGGATAGACAACTTCGATACCGAGGGTGTGGCTGAATTTGAGATTCTAATGAAGGCACATTAATGGAAATGCAAAAAAATTATGGCAATTTAATAAACTCCAGCAAAAACAAAAAGTTATATCTAAACAGATATGATTCCTATGTGGACAGAGAGATGGCATCATTTTAATTGGATGGAGCGCAAGAAAGGAGAAAATGACCTTGCTGGCAGGAACAGTCTTCTTGAACTGGCTCTGGAATTAGCACATTGGACCCCTAGAGAACGAAGCAAAATTCTAGTACAGTTACTTGCTTTGCAGAGAACAGTCTTCACAAGATGTGAGTGCTCTTTGCTGGTTACCAACTTGTAAAAGCAACATAAAGACAGAGCAGAGAAGCCTTAAGTGTAGTTATTAAACCAAATGCACAAACCAGTGTATCCACACTGACAGTGCTGAAGTAAGGCAAGAGCTGATTGAGAGCGGAGGGAGTAGGGGAAAGGCTAGGGACTCCAATATTCATGTCTTCATATTGGGTTTACTGTTTTAGCCAAGGAAGAATATCCACAGCTGATGGAATGGAAAATAGAGCCATTCCTGTATGGGGAAAAATAAACCCAAATCTTTCAGATTGCCAAGTCAAAAGATACTGTCTAAAGTTGGCACATCAATAAACAAAGATATAAGTGTGTTATTTAGAGTTAACCAACAGAATTGCTAAAAAGAGAAATGGTCAGAAGTAGTTGGACTTATGGTGAGCTGTGAATGTAAAATGCTAATATTTCATTTTGTCAAATGAGTTATATGATTTTTATTGCTGTTTCTGGACTGAACTTTTCCTTTTTTGAGCTTTTATGTGGAAGGCAAGAACAGGCTTCTTGGTTCTGGCATTGACTGCGTTGAGAGGAGCCCAAAACTTTGGCCATCAGCATACTCTTTACACAGCTGAGGTTGGAAGGGACGTAAGGACGCATCAGTAGGTCGAATGTTTTATGACTTAAAGATAATGTTTTTCAAGACTTCTTTTTCCTCCAGGGAATTAATTCCTGCAGACATTAAGTCAGACGCAAGTGAGTCCATTTGTCTCCATTCTCTTCCTCTCTTTTTATCACAGCGTGTGTTCGTGTGGGACTTGGATGAGACAATAATTATTTTTCACTCCTTACTCACGGGGACTTTTGCATCCAGATACGGGAAGGTAAGAATCCATTTGTCTCTCTTTTTTTCCAACAGGACTTTGTGTACAGCTGATCTGTCCGGGGAATTGTGGGGGCAGTTTATGAGGCAGCTTCTCTAACAAAAGCAGTCCCTTTGGGTCTGCCTATGTTGGAGAAAGCCTATGGAATTTCCCCTTGACATGTGAAAATTTAATTAGCTTTCCCTTCCATTGTCTCCCATGCCTTTTCTTCCAACACATGAAGCATTCAACAACCCACTTGATAAGCTATAAGCTCATAGTCGTTGGCTACCTTCTTTCTAAGAAGGCCAGGATACGCTGCAGCCCAAACCAGTAATCCTAGCTTTAAATAAAACGAGGTGAAATCTTTTTCTTCTTCCCTGTTGTGTATCTTAGTGTCTCCAGCAGATGCATTTAATTTTCCTTCCTTTTTTTCTGAGATGAGGGGGAGGCATTTTGTCAGCTCCAGCATGGAACTTAGCAACAGCTTTGCAAATGTATCCTTGACAAATTATGTTGGGGAACCATTCCCTTAGAATTCTGGGCAATCGCTGTGGGCTGATTGGTGGTGAATGGAAGAAACATTGAAACCACCTGAAGAATGCAAAAATGGACCCAACTGCTAACACCCAAACCCTGCCGATTCTTTGCATTCATCCTGTGGGTTCCCAACAAAACACATGTGGGTGCACCAGATGTCTGCCATCCCCTCAAGGAGACAGGTGGGGGTGGGAGGGCGGAGCTTCCGAGGACTGGCCAGTTCCCATCTCATCCGGGGTGAACGACCTGTTGGCAGCTGCTTCCACGCCTGGGTAGGAACCATGAGACTCACCAGCGCCTGGAAAATATTTCTGTTTCTGTTTAGAGACCAGGAATATGATTTGACATCACCTCATGGCTTTTCCAGCTGCTCGTGTTTTTATGGGAGGTATAACAAGCTGGATGTGCAATTAGCAAGATAGATTTATCGTCTGCCATTATGTTGTAAAGAATATAAAAATGGTGTTGGTGGTGCAGAAATCTCTTACGGTTGTCGGAATGCCGTTAATATGTCTAGCAGTGCCTACGGGAAGTCCGGCGTACGTGTTTGGTCTATGCACAGGTTCGGTAAAGGAGGGCAAGAGCTGCAGAAAACACCCAGAGTGGAGTTGGCCACCATTGCCAAAAGGGGGGCTGTTCAAGGGGCTGCTGTAGTGAGTTGCTCTCTAGGTCTTGGTGTTCTGTGGTTTTTCTACCCACCCTCACCCTGGTCAAGTCACCTTCCCTAAAAAGCATTGCTTCACTCGCCTTGCCCTTAGAGAGAGCCCACTCTGAAGTTCTGCACCTTGTGCAGCAATCGGTTCTCGGAAATTGTATAGTGCTTTGTCATCTTAAGGATGATTTTTGTGTCTGTGTCCCACCACCGCTTCTTAAACCAAATTGCGGGCTCCCTCAAGACAGAGACAAAGCCAAGAGCTGCTTTCAAAACTCTATGCCACCTGGTCCATATGAGTCCTCATTGCCAACCACCTCTCTAACCCCAGCACCTAATCCCAGCTACCTTCACCTCCAGCTATCTGGTCTCCCAGCTCCCACTCTTCCCCTTTACAGCCCCCCGCACAAGCCTGGTCCTATCACTCCCCCTACTGAAAAACCGTCAGTGGGCTCCCCATTGACAAGCCCTAACCCCACCCTCCAGGGCTCTTCAGGAGCTGGCTCTTGCCCCACTCTCTAGCCCCATCTCCTCCTACTCATCCTGAGTTGCTTTCTGTCCTTGAACCTGCCACGTTCTCTCCCATATCTGCTGGACTTCTCCCAGAAACAGAGCCTCAGACAAATGAGTGCCGGTAATTTATTTGGGGGTAGGTTCCAAGAGACACCCGATGCAGAGGGAGGAAATGAGGCAGCCCATGTAGTGTGCATAAATAGTTACTATGGTAACCGGGGTTCGATCCCACTGGGAACCCTCAGAGTTGACCCACCCAAAGAATGAGGGCGCTGGGATATTTATCTACAGGTTCCCTTCTATCATGGATTGAGGGCAGGGAAAGCCTTTGCATGTACAGGAATGGTGACAGCTGAGGGGACCTGGGAAAGAGGCACATTAGAAGCCTTTGCTATATCTAGAAAGTTCTTTTACAAGGTCAGATTTATTGATCTTTTCAGTTCCTCCAAGAGGACTTTCCATTTAAATTGCATCTCTCCCCATAACTGTATTTTTCACTTATAATCATAATTCTGTACTATATTGTCTTTATCCCTCCTAGGATATATGTACTGTGAAAGTAGGGACCATGAACATTATTTTATCAACCCAACAAGTCAATGCATGGGCCGGAATTGCTCAATAAATATTTGCTGCATGAATGAATCAGCATGATTCTCTAGAATGAAAGCTGTGTGGCGACAGGCACTCTTTCTCCTGTTTCATTTGTTGCTTTATCCCCAGGGTATAGAGCAGTGCCCCCCACATAGTGGGCATCAAATAAATATTTGTTGAATAAAGGAAGGAAGGAAGGAAAATAATACCAAAACAAAAGATTTCTAACTGATGGCCGCCGGCCAAGTTCAGCCTACAGACATTTTTAGTTTGGTCTCTAGAGTGCTTGGAAAAATGTGAATTTGTTGCCAACACTTAAAAATCAGGAGACTGCACAGACCAAAACAATCTAGATTCTAGCTCTTCTTGAAAAATTAGAAAGTCTGGCAATCCTACATTCCCAAAGGCAGCTATCAGCAGGAGCAGAGTAGCAACTCCTTTATTGTCGGGCCGTATGCTCTCCAGCCCATCCACAGCCCCAACCTGGCCTATTTAATTTGTTTATGGGGCCCTTCTGGCCCCATTAGTATCTGAATTTCTTTTTTTTAATGCCATATCATTTTTGAGTGAACATATCTTTTTTTTCAAAAATATATTTTTTTATTGATTTCAGAGAGAAAGCAAGAGGGAGAGAGAGATAGAAACATCAATGATGAGAGAGAATCATTGATTGGCTGCCTCCTGCATGCCCCACACTGGGAATCAAGCCCACAACCCAGGCATGTGCCCCCGACAGGAATTGAACCTGGGACCCTTCAGTCCACAGGCCATCAGTCTATCCACTGAGCAATACCAGCTAGGGCTAGCATCTGAATTTCAACATTCATCCTAGAATTACAGAACCACAGAATGTCAGAGCTGGAAGGACCTAGGAGACGGTCATGCCCAATTAGTCTCCGTAGTACATAAAGAAAAACTGAGGCTCAGCGAAAGAACATCCAGGACAGAATAAGAGTCAGACTTCAGGCTCACTTGCCTCCTTTGCTCTCAGAATGTACAGGGGAAACTGAGGTGAGAAGCTATTGGAGCCCCCAGGTGTCCTATGCCATCTTCATTACTCTTGTAGAATTCCCCCCTCTCTCCTCCATCTCTCTCTTAGGTGAGAAATGAGTATTTTTTACTTACTAAATCCAGCAACCCTGAGAGAGATTCAAAATAACTGTGGCTTAAACAAGATAGAAAATTCCCCTAGCCTAACAGGTATAGCAGTTCAAGCTGGCAAGGCTGCTGTAGGGTGCCAGGGAACGTCTGTCTTACTCTTTGCCATCCCTGGAGCATTGCCCTCATTGCCAAGATAAGACATAGCTCACTCTGTGTCTGGATTCTAGCCAGTTAGAAGGGGGAAGAAGAAAAGGTGAGTTCACCCCTCTATCTTTCATTTTATTTCATTTTTTGTCCCTCTCTTTAAAGGCCAGACCCAGAAGTTGCACATATCATTTCCACTCACATCCCATTGGCTGGAATTTGATCACATGGCCACACCTAGCTGCAAGGGAGTCTGAGACATGCAGTCTAGTCATATGCCCCATTAAAATTTAGAGGCTATTATTCTCAGAGGGAGAAAAGAAGAATTGATATTGGAAGACAACTAGCACTTTCCAGCACAAAGTACCATGTAATGTAATAAGAGGAAGAACAATGAAAGAAAAATATTGTGGAAAAATAAAACCAGTGCTGTTCAAAAGTTCTGTTCAATTGGATTTGTGGGTCTGAAGCTCCAAAGAGAAGTCTGGACTATAAACTTGAAAGTCATGGAATTATAGAAAATCTAGAGGAACAGGAGAGTGCGAGCCCCATTTTGCAGACAGAGTAACTGAGGCACAGGGAGGTTCTATAGTCAGGGTATTCATAACAGAGCCAAAATACTTGGCCTTGACTTTCGGCCCATAGCACTTTCTCTTTGTGCTTTTCCAGTAGCTGCAGCCTTGTGGAGCTTATTGTTAATATCTAGTATTATCAACTAAAGCTGCTATTTAAAAACACACACCTGGACCTGGAGTTGAGTTGTGTATTAATATCTAGTATTATCAATAAAATTTTAAAAAGAAAAAGAAAAAGCAAGTATCAAGCAGGACTCTCAGTTTGAAGAATGGAGTGTTTAGGCTACAATGGAAACTTATTGGATCACAAGAAATGAAAATTCCAGGGGTACATGGGATTCAGGTTGGGCTGGATCCAGGAGCTCAAGCAATTTCCTCAGGGTTTAGTGTTTCTGCACCCCTTAGCCAACTTTCTTCCTATAGTGACTCCCTCTCAGCAATCCCAACTTAAAAAGGAGGCCTTCTACTTCCCAAATGCCAGCACAACTCTCAGGCTCAAATCTCACTGGCCCAAACTGGGTCAAATGCCCATCCATTCACCAACCTCTGTGCCTCTGATTGGCAAGCCTAGATCAAGAGCCCATTTCTGGCGTGGAGAAAGTAGAGAATCAGGCCAGCTCCATCCCAACCAAATGAACCCCATGAAAAGGAGTGGTCCCCCAAAAGAAACTGAAGTGCTCTTTCCAGAAGAGGGTGAGGGACTATGGAGGTCCAGAATTGGCTCTGAAGTCGGAGACCCCTGTACATCCACACCAAGGACCAGCAGCCATTTGCTTGTGGCCATTGTGCTGGGCACTGTACAGGAAGCAGAAATCATACCCGTTGTGGTCCCACCCAATGGAGTGGCTCACTGTTTACTTAGGGAAATAAGACCAACAGACCTAAAATGATTAAGGAATGATTCAAAACAGAATGCTTGAGTTTTAAAACAGAAACTGGGCTCTCTTCCTGTTCCCAGTCCGAGCATGTGCTGCTCGAGGCAGTCATCTCTCCACTTCCTTTCCATTTCTTCCTTCCCAGTTCTCAGGGCCAGAGCATCCCTTTGGTGCCTGTGCCTGCCCACATGCTGTGGATCCATTAGGAATTCCCTGGAGAGCTGGCGTAGCCAGAAACTGCCACCTCTTTCCTGACCTCTCCTCCTCCCGCCCTGTCCCTGAACTCTGTTTTTTCCAGCTGAGATCAGGCAAAGGCAAGGTGGTCAGGAGTCTGTGCCTGTGGCCAGGATTCTAGGAGGGATTACTCAGCAGTCCTAGGCTTCACAGTGGCTCGGCCCAGACTCCTCCTCCGTAACTTTCCTTCCAGACAGCTCAATACCAGTTGGAAACGCAACTCCAGGTCCAGTTGTGTGTTTTTAAATAACAGCTTTAGTTGCCGAAACCGGTTTGGCTGGGTGGATAGAGCGTCAGCCTGCAGACTGAGGGATCCCAGGTTCGATTACGGTCAAGGGCATGTAACCTGGGTTGCGCGCACATTCCCAGTAGGGGGTGTGCAGGAGGCAGCTGATCGATGTTTCTCTCTCATCGATGTTTCTAACTCTCTATCTCTCTCCCTTCCTCTCTGTAAAAAAAAAATCAATAAAATATATTTTTAAATAAATAAATAACAGCTTTAGTGAGATATAATCACATACCATGAATTTACCGTGTTAATGTGTACAATTCAGTGGTTTTTAGTATATTCAGAGTTGTGCAACCATCACCACTGTCTCATTTTAAAACCCAAAAAGAAACCCATATCAATTAAGAAACATTCCCCATTTCCCCCTCCCCACAGCCCCTGACAACCACTGATCTTTCCCTCTATATAGATTCGCTTCTTCTGGAAATTTTGTATAAATGGAATCATGCATTATGTGGTCTTCTGTGTGAGGCTTCTTTCCCTTAGCATCATTTTTCAGTGGCCATCCGTGTTGTAGATGCACAGTCCTTTTTTCCTCTTTATTGCCACATAGTTTCCCATTCTACCACATTTTGACTATCATTCATCACTTGACAGTTGGGCTGTTGCTACTTTTGGCTGTTATGAGCAATGCTGCCATGAACATTCATGTACAGGTTTTTGTGTGGACATACACTGAGTGGCCAGATTATTATGACCACCCCATCAGTACTTCATTGACACTTCCAAAAATACTGAATATTGAAAACTTCCTACGCAAATACTCTCAAGGTTTTATTATTATTATTATTATTTGCATAACTAATTTCATAACAGTAACAACCTTACAGTTATGAAGTAGCAACGAAAATAATTTTATGGTTGGGTCACAACATGAGGAACTGTATTTAAAGGGCCCGAAGGTTGAGAACCACTGTCTTAGTGAATGTGAAGTGGTATTTCATTGTAATTTTTATTTGTATTTCCCTAATGACTAATTATGTTGACTGACTAATGATGTTTTCTGTTGCTTATTAGCCATTTGTAGCATCTTCTTTGGAGAAATAGCTATAGTATTCAAATCCTTCGCCCTTTTTTTAGTTTGTCTTTTTATTGTTGAGTTGTAAGAGTTCTTTATATATTCTGGATACCGGTCCATTATCAGACATACAATTTGCAAATATTTTCTCACATTCTGTAGCTTTTCCCCCCACTTTATTTATAGTGTCCTTTAAAGCAGCGGTCGCCCACCCGTGGTCCGCAAGGTCCAAAAGGCGGGTATATGAAGTATAGCAGGGGAACGGGTTGAAAATAAATTTAGGGAAAGGTGACCAGGGAAGGAGGCCTCATGGAGAAGGTGAATTTCTGATAAAGACTTGAAGGAAGTGGAGGAACAGCTGTCTAGTGAAAGAGCAAAGGGAATGGCAAGTGCAAAGGGCCTGAGGCAGCAGTTTGCCTGGTGGGTTTGAAGGCCAAGAAGGCAGCTAGTGTGGATGGAGCAGAGCAAGTGACGGGGAGAGTAGTAATTCAACTGGCTTTTGCTCTGCAGTGGGAGCCATGGTGGTTTGGAGTAGAGGAAGGACAGGGTCTGAGTTAAATTTTTAAAGAATCTCTCTGCTCCTCCCTGGGGAGAGTGGACTGTGGAAGGGCAAGGTTGGAAGCCGGGAGGCCAGTGAGGAGGCTGCGGCACCAGTCCAGCGGAAAGATGATGGTTGTTTGGAAGGAGTGGTGATGATCGGGTGGTGAGAAGTACAGAGGTCTGGATGTATTTTGAAGGTAGAACCAATCACAGGTGCAACATGATTCCTTATTCTCACCCCTGGGCTACAAGGATGTTCTGTTTTCTGTCCATGGTCTCCCTCTGAAGGGACCTGGACTCTTCTCACTCTATTGTCGACTAGCAGATTCCTGTTGGACAAATTCTCCCGTTTTCTGCATGTTCACTGCATGCCAAGGGCTCTGCTGTGACTGTTCCTATAAGCCGGACCTCAGATGCAGACACTGAGTTACTCATATACTTTGTCCACACAAGGAAGGCCCTTCTTGTCTCACCTAGAACACGTAGGTATATTTCCTTTTAGGCCCACTTGTGCTCCTCCCCCGCCTTTCATGGTTTAATGTGTAGCTTCTTGTTTGCTTTCCTGTAAAACTTGAATTTTTCTTTTGTGTGCATTAATTTGTCACGTATGTCAACGGCATTGTTTAAGTGCCCCATGCTTCTCACGTTTCCCCCTCTGCACGGTGGTTCTAAATCAGCGGTTCTCAACCTGTGGGTCGAGACCCCTTTGGCGGTCGAACGATCCTTTTACAGGGGTCGCCTAAGACCATCCTGCATATCAGATATTTACATTACGATTCATAACAGTAGCAACATTACAGTTATGAAGTAGCAACGAAAATAATTTTATGGTTGGGTCACAACATGAAGAACTGTATTTTAAGGGCCAGAAGGTTGAGAACAACTGTTCTAGATGCTTCCACATTGCCACAAGCCCAACTCAGTGGTTCTCAGCTGGAGGTGATTTTGCCCCATAGGAAGTCTGGCAATGTCATAAACATTTGTGGTTGTCACGTCTTAGGGGAGTGCTACTGGCCTGTAGTGGGTGGAGGCCAGGGATGCTGCTAAATGTCCTGGCACACACAGATGGTCCCCACAACCGAGAATTATCCAGCCCCAAATGTCCATCGTGCTGCTATTGAGAAACTGCTGCTCTGAACCCAGAGTTCCATGCCTTCCTTATCCGCAGTCCCCACAGGGAGGACTCCAGGCTCCGCTAACTCCCCCAGCGCAGACAACCGTGTGGCAAGATTCCTTTAGGTTTGCTCCGAGCCTTACACCTTCTCTCTCGTTGAATCCCCACCGCAAACCCATACGAAGGCATGGCTTCTCCTACTGCACCCATTTGTGGAGAAGCTGAGGCTCCCAGGTGGAGTGATTGAGCCAAGGTTACCCAGCTTGGAAGGAATGAAAGTTAGGATGTGGCCGCTACTCTCCACTATGCTGCGGCCCCAGGATTCACGGGAATGTCCTCAAGGAGAAAATAAGAGGCACTGGAATGACCCTTTCTGCCTGGCCGGGAGCTCCACGAGCACAGGGCCTGGGTCTGATGTATCCATAGCTTCATCCCCTGGCACCCAGCAGTGCCTGGCACATCCACTCGACAAATATTTGTTGAATGCACAAATAAATAAATAGCTTGTGGATAGGGACTTTTCAGCCTGTGTGATTGCAAGCACCACAGAAAAGAGATTCCAGGGTGCCTGCCCTCGAAGGACCAAGTATCCACACTGACAACACAGAGGCCTGTCAGCATCACTCCAGGGCCGAGATGCTGCGTGCCACCGGGCCTGGTCTCACCCAGAGCTCGGCCCCCAGCAGGGCTCAGTATTTTGACTGTGGGGTGTTGAGCAAGTGGCTCCCCGAGGCTTGGGGCCACTGACACTTCAGCAGGTGGGGGACCTGGGAGGGGCCAGGTGACCCTTGTTTCTACTGAGCAGAATCCTTTCCAGGCCTTCCTTCCATGTTATACTTTTAAAGGGCCAGGTGCCCTGCTCAATCTGAAGAGATTAGTTTCAAACTGGCCATCCAGGGCCAGATATGGCCTGAACACAGGATTAGTTGTGTCCCCTGGCATTTTCTTGAGTTCTGAAATCATTGCTAATAGCCCTAGCCGGTTTGGCTCAGTGAATAGAGTGTCGGCCTGCTGACTGAAGGGTCCCCGGTTCCATTCTGGTCAAGAGCACATGCCCAGGTTCCAGGCTCAGTCCCCAGTTGGGGTCATGCAGGAGGCAGCTGATCAATGATTCCCTCTCATCAATGATGTTTCTATCTCTCTCTTCCTCTCCTTTCCTCTCTGAAATAAAATAAATAAACAAACATGCTGGGATTGAATTTTCAGTTAGCAACATAGTTAAGGCCCCACCTTTATCCCTGCAGCCTCCCCATTTTCATAGGCATGATGGCTGGGTACCTGTGACACTCGGGGATGTTCTTCACAGTCTCCCACATGTCACCCAGAGAGACGGAGCCCCTGTTGCCCACGGCAGCAGCCTGCTCATTCACCCACCCTTGTTGACTTCCTTCCTCTCCCCGTTACTTCCACGCTCTGCCACCAGTGCTTCCCAGGGTCGCCTCGCCGGGAAACTGCTTGCACCTGAATCCCAGGCTGGGGGTCTGCTTCGGGGAGACCCAGACTAAGACATCGAGGGGGTGTGATTGCTCAGACTTCTGATCAGAACTGAAACCCCTCGCTGTCAGACCCCTGTGGTAACACAAGCCCTCCTGGCTACCAGAAATGTGGTCCAGGGACCAGCATCTGCTAGAAATGCAGTCCCGGGTCCCCTTGCAGAGGTACTGAACTAGGATGGACATGTCAACTTGACCTCCGATGATTCCTTCACACATTAGTCTGTGGCGTGAGATGTAAGCCATGAATTCACCTGGTGACAGCTCTTCCCATGGATCTAGCCAGCCTCCTGTGTACCTAGGAGAGGCTGGGTAGGGAGCGCCTGGCCAGATCTTGGCCCCTGTGCCCCTGCGCCCAGCCAGTCCTCCCCGGAACCATTCCTCAGCCGTGTTATTACAGGATCCCGGCTCAGATTCCAGAATCCAGTCCCCAGCGCAGTGCCATCGGGATGTAATCAGATCCAGTTGGTGATACACGGCCGGGCCTGTCTGTTACTGCTTTACAAACTGAGAAGAAATTTTAAAAAAAAATGCTTTTATGACCCCGCAGTTAAAAACTATTTGTAGAAGTTGCTAAGGTTCAAATCAAAAGTGCCCTCTCTGGAGGACTATTAGTTAATTCAGAGGACCGCGGAGTCTTGCCTTTTCTTTCTTCCCCGTCTACCTTGAGATGCAGCTCTAATTCACTTCTGCCCTCAGCCATCCAGAGCTTTCCGTCCTCTGACAAAACACAAGCCAAAGTGCTTAAGGACATCTGTTTATTTTATTTCTTTAATGAGAAAACCTTCCCGTTTCTCCGGGCTCAGCTGTGTTTATTTACCTTGTGTTAGCCATGTGAGGCGAGCACCTTGGAAGTTTCAGGCCTGGCCGGGCCTCCCTCGCAGCGGCCTCCAGCCCTGCCCAAGGAAAACAGAGTCCTTGGAACTCTATAAAATAGATTTTCAAAATAAATACTGCCTAATTCACTCGGTAGATGTGGATTAAGTCAAGATGAATACAATTTGGAAAGGATTTTCTGAGGAAGTCGGAGATTTCTTTCCCCCACTGGGGGTTAAACCTTGTATTTAAATCCCTCCCCCTCTCCAGCTCTTTTTCCGTTAAGTAAAAGGCATTTAGTCTTTGTGGCTAATAAAGAAATGATGGCTTTGATTGGCCCTCTCCAGCAGTGATTATTTGCTTTGTAGGACTAGGGATGGTGACTTAACTCATCACTTCTTTCCATCCAGTAAGGGTAAGAAGCAGACATCTGCAGTTGTCATTCTGGCGGGGGTGGCTGAGGAGGAGGCTGGGAGCTTTGAAAGATGTCCTAGAGGTGAATGACA
>NW_006297815.1:811068-811457 GCF_000327345.1 Myotis davidii | reverse complement strand
CGACCCTTTGTAGATTTAATCCCCTGTAATAGCGCTTCCCTGAGCCAGGGGGCTTCCAGGCCAAGTGCCTCTGCTTATATATTTTAGAGCATTAAAGGATTATTTCCAACATAAAATATATTTTAGAGATGGTTTGGGGTTGTCAGAAAAGTGCTCATTAGCAGAGACTGCCTTTGAAGGCTCACGCTCGCTGCTACTTGGAGAGAGACCTCGCAGAATCACTCATCTTAGGTGGAGAGTTAAGGCTAGTTAAGGCTCCCGAGTGCTCTCATTTTCCGCCCACAAATCTAACACATGCCAGCTGCTTCCCCAGGCGTCTTTTGCCAACTCCCCCCCCACCACCACCACCCTTCTCTTAGTCCCACCCTTCAATGCATGCCGAAGGGCAT
>NW_006297815.1:801194-801780 GCF_000327345.1 Myotis davidii | reverse complement strand
CGCTTTTCTCCGGGCTCAGCTGTGTTTATTTACCTTGTGTTAGCCATGTGAGGCGAGCACCTTGGAAGTTTCAGGCCTGGCCGGGCCTCCCTCGCAGCGGCCTCCAGCCCTGCCCAAGGAAAACAGAGTCCTTGGCTCTATAAAAAAGGAAAACAGAGTCCTTGGAACTCTATAAAATAGATTTTCAAAATAAATACTGCCTAATTCACTCGGTAGATGTGGATTAAGTCAAGATGAATACAATTTGGAAAGGATTTTCTGAGGAAGTCGGAGATTTCTTTCCCCCACTGGGGGTTAAACCTTGTATTTAAATCCCTCCCCCTCTCCAGCTCTTTTTCCGTTAAGTAAAAGGCATTTAGTCTTTGTGGCTAATAAAGAAATGATGGCTTTGATTGGCCCTCTCCAGCAGTGATTATTTGCTTTGTAGGACTAGGGATGGTGACTTAACTCATCACTTCTTTCCATCCAGTAAGGGTAAGAAGCAGACATCTGCAGTTGTCATTCTGGCGGGGGGTGGCTGAGGAGGAGTCTGGGGGCTTTGAAAGATGTCCTAGAGGTGAATGACAGTTGCAGGGGCCACGGGCTG
>NW_006297815.1:793660-801142 GCF_000327345.1 Myotis davidii | reverse complement strand
TTTAATCCCCTGTAATAGCGCTTCCCTGAGCCAGGGGGCTTCCAGGCCAAGTGCCTCTGCTTATATATTTTAGAGCATTAAAGGATTATTTCCAACATAAAATATATTTTAGAGATGGTTTGGGGTTGTCAGAAAAGTGCTCATTAGCAGAGACTGCCTTTGAAGGCTCACGCTCGCTGCTACTTGGAGAGAGACCTCGCAGAATCACTCATCTTAGGTGGAGAGTTAAGGCTAGTTAAGGCTCCCGAGTGCTCTCATTTTCCACCCACAAATCTAACACATGCCAGCTGCTTCCCCAGGCGTCTTTTGCCAACTCCCCCCCCACCACCACCACCACCACCCTTCTCTTAGTCCCACCCTTCAATGCATGCCGAAGGGCATCTGAAAAAAAATAATAGTAATAAGAGGGATTTAAGTCTCCTATGCAAAACCTACAACAAATTGCCGGTTGGGGTAGAGTGAGAAGCTCTTTTGTCTTCTGTAAATATAGGACTTGCCCCTCACAATGCTAAGTGTGAAAAAGTATCCCAGGCACCCTGCGAACCTAAAGAATAGGAACAATTTTCCTTCACACTTAACTAGCAGGTTGAGAAGCTGTCTCCCCCAGCGCCCCACCTGCACTTTCACGGTGCTTATTTCCCAACAATAGGGCTGCTGAGCTGTCCAAAGATCTCGGTAAATCCCATGAGCCTCTGGTGATGAGGGTGTCGCTCCGTGGATGGTAGGAGGTGTCAAGGTGGTTGTCTTAGGGGAAATAGGAGGTCTCCCCCCACCATGCCTGCTTCCCACACTTCCTCTGTGAATTAGTGAACTTGCAGGCCTTTCTGATGGTGGGGTGAGGGAGGAACCCCCGTGCACGTTCCCCGGAGGGGGCCTAATTCAAAGTAGAAATATGCGGTTTAAGAATCTCTTTGGAAAAATCCATCCATGGATAAGTGGGTAAACACATCGTAGGATATTCATACAATGGAATATTTTCCAGCTATAAAAAGGCATGAAGTTCTGAGTTGAGCTACAATGTGGACGGACCCCAAAACCATTATGCTAAGCGAAAGAAGCCAGACACGACAGTTCAGAGGGTGTGTGGTTCTATTCACATGAAATGTCCAGAATACGGAAAGCCGTAGAGATATGCCTCAGGGATGTGGAGTGTCCCTGTGAGCTGGTGAAAACAGTTTGGGACTAACTAGCTAGAGGTTGGCTCACCTGTAAAACTGGAATAACCATTCCTGCCCCACTGACCTCAAAAGACCAGCCTGCGAATCGCCTGCTTCCCAAAGCGCGCTGTGGGAACTGCTGAAGGAGCACAAACTTCCCGGAGCTGGGAAAAGATGAGCGTTTTTTACTTTAAAAATTAGGGTGTTTTGTTTGTTCGTGTGTGTTTTAGATTCTCTTCAGCTGTTTTTGGTGTCAGGGAAGTACTGGCCTTATAAAATGAGTTGTGAAGCGTGGCCTCCTCTTTTCTTTTCTGGCCAAGATCGTGGAGAATTGGTGCTAATTCTTCTTGAAACGTGTGGTAAAATTCTCCAATGAAATCAACTAAGCCTGGAGACTTTGTTTTTGGAAGTTTTTAACTGTGAATTCAGTTTCTTTCATACTCATAGCTGTTTCATCCTGGGTGAGTTTTGGTAGTTGTGGTTTTCGAGGAATTGGTCCATTTCATTCATTGTCAAATTTATGTGTCTAGAGCTAAATAAAAAAAAAGTATTTACTTTCACAGTGACTTTCAGTTAGTAGCATATAAGCCATATGCAGACACCTTCAATTATAGGGATAAAAACTATAAATCTCTCCCCACATGTATGGCACTAGGTCATGAGTCATATCCTTGGTCCTCAAGACAGAACTACAAGGTAGACATGGAGATCATCATTCTCCCAGAAGGACACTGAGGCCACGACTACCAGGCTAGCAAGTGGCAGAGAAGGAACCAGACCCAGAACTCCAGAGGCGATTCCCAGCCCCTCCGTATCCAGCTGCCACAGCCAATCACAAGGCCCCCAAGTTCAGAACTTTCCGTCTAACCCTGTTTCTCCCCAGAGAGAACTTGACCACCCCTCTCTAGTAGTCCTCTATAAAACACACAAACACAGACACATTTGCTGTGTGCCCTCCCTCTTTCTCTCTCTCTCTCTCTCTCTCTCTCTCTCACCCCCCTATGCCCACCCCCCCTCCAGCAATCCTCATGATTTTCTTCAGAGCACCTGTCAGTCTGAAATGTGCCTTGGTTTTTCCCGGCCCTCCCCCTCCAATAGAATGCAAGCTCCATGGGGCAAGGGACTTTCTTGTCTGAGAGCAAGGAGCCAGTTAGCATAATGGTCTACACCAGCAGCTGGCAGACTACATCCATCTTGTGGGCCAAGTCTGGCACGCCACCTGTTTTTTTTAAATAAAGTTTTATTGGAACACAGCCATGCCCATTTGTTTACATATTGTCTATGGCTGCTTTTTTGCTACAACAGCAGAGTTGAGTCGTTGTGACCTTAATCATATGGGCAACAGAGCCTAAAATACTTGCTGTCTGGCCCTTTATAGAGAAGGTCACCCACCTCTAGTCTATAACATGGGCTCTGGAGCCAGACTGCTCAGGTTCAAAGCCAGCTCCACTCCTTAGCCAGGTGACCTCAGGCAAGTCACTTTGCCTCCCCATGTCTTCCTTTCCACCTCTGTGACATGGGTCTAATAGCAATGATACTACTCGTAGGGTCTGTGGGGAGGTTTACATGAGCTAATACATGTGAAGTGCTTGATACTGTGCCTGATACACAGTAAATAGCTTTTGTAGACTAAATGGATAAATATCATAAATAATAATCAGTGAATAGATAAAAGTCTTTTAAAGAACTGCAGCTTTAGAAACGTGTTGCTGCTTGTGTAAGAATGTCCCCTCTGTGAAAGGCACGCTGAAGGTTCGCTGAAGACTCACCGTGCTGAGGAGAGTTGGTGCTGGACAGACTCAGCAGGGGCTTGCTGAGTGTCAGGCTCGGTTCTAGGCGCTTAGTATGAACTTCTGTAAACTCATGCCCTGCAGTGCCCCTTGGTCCTGGGCGTTCAGGATAATCATCTCACCTGGGTCTGTCTGGAACTTACATTTTAAACACTCGAGGTCCCAAGTCCCAAGAGCCCCCTCAGCTGGGGCATAGGGGACAGTTGGTTCCCTGCTCTACATGCACCGCTCCATGTGCCTTATTTATTAGTTGCTTTTGTCTTTAAATTTACGTCCTAGGAAAATGCTTTAAAAGCTGGTAGATCTCTCCAGCTGAAAGAACATTTTTCAAAGGATAAATCGACCTGAGAGAGTGAGCTTTTGCGTTTACGTAAAGCTCCCAGAGAGGAACCTGCTTAGACATCTTTCTTTGTTCTCTTGAATTTGACCGTGATGTTATCAGCTGTAGTCAGCTTGACTCTTTTGTGATTCAACGATGACGGGATTTATCTTACAGCTCTTTTGGTAAAATTCTTGTTAGTACAAATAGACCCATTTGCTGAGCTAAGGTCTATTTTCTGTCTTCTACGAAACGGCCAGGTTGTTGTGTGTTTTTTAACTTGATGGTTCAAACATGTGAATCAACCTGTTTTTTCTTTACAACCATCATTTTCTTGTCTTCCTCTTTTAAACAAGCTGATCTGTTTTCCAGGAGTTTCCAAGTAATTAAACCCAATTAAAACCATTAAATTCTCTCTTTTAATGACAACTTTATTATTCAGAGCTAACCACAAGGAGGAGACTTAACTGGCAAAGCCCTCCATTGTGTGTTAATCCCTCCCTAACCTCTGGCTGACACTTCCAAGAGATAAGCCCCACAGAATAGGGAGGCTGGTTTAATGAATGGCTTTAATTAATACTTTTCTTCCTTGTGGCAGAGTAATTATTTGTTCAGCTTGTAAACAGCTACTTGGCAGTGATTTTTTTAAAGGCCCAGTTGGCTTGCATGGTGTGATGGCTTTGGTTGGTTTTGTGTGTTTGTGTGTTTTTTTCTTTAAGAGGGAGGGTGGTGAGGTCTCCATTCCAGGAGAGGTGCAGAAGCTCATTGTCCCGGGATGGTGGGGTAATCGCAGAAGAAAAGCTAGGCGAGCGCAGGTGGCGGGCTGCCTGTGTTTGTGAGCTGGCTCCAGAGTGGGCACGTCTGCCCTTTGCAGAAAAGCCTGCAAGCCCAGACAGGGTCCCACCGAGACACAAGCCTGGCTCACGGCAGTCTGGGCCCTGAGACAAGAAGGAAGGGCCAGATGGAACAATGCCAACCTGAGCTCCAACCCTGCAGTAAATCCCTGACCTTGCCTTTAGGTGGTACCTGGGAAAAGGACAGCCACGCGCAAGTGCTGCAGGAGCCCCCAGGAAGAAGTCATTCCGTGAATTAGGACTCACCCCCAGGGCTACTAGCTGAGCCCACACCCACCTACCGTGCTTTCCATAATGTATCAGCCCGCCTGCTCTCCCCATCACGTTAGGAGGGAAATGCTACAGCTACCCACGAGGTACAGACGAGTAAACGGGCGCAGCGACTTGCCCAGTCACCCACCTTCCAGCAGGAAGGGCAGAGCCGGGTTTGCAGACAGATCTCCGGTGCAGCGAGGGTCCTGACCTACTCACTGGGTCTCACAGCGAGACAGGAAAACAGCTTCCTCCACTCAGCTAGTTGACAGATTAAATGGTGGTTTTCTTTAGCTCATCACTTAGTTAGAAAGTCAGTTTTGTTAACAAGGTTGCCCACTCTGTAAGCACAAAGTTGATTGATGGACAATAAGGCCCAAGCCTTTTCATTATTTTAATCAATTTAGTTTTTTGTTGTGACCCAACCATAAAATTATTTTTGTTGCTACTTCATAACTGTAATGTTGCTACTGTTATGAATCGTCATGTAAATATCTGATATGCAGAATGGTCTTAGGCGACCCCTGTGAAAGGGTCGTTCAACCGCCAAAGGGGTCGCGACCCACAGGTTGAGAACCGCTGATCTAGTGGGTAGAGGCAAGAGAGGCTGCTAAACACCCTACAGTGCACGGGACAGTCTCACAGTGAAGAATGAGCTGGCCCAAATGTCAACTGTGCCGAGGCTGAAAACCCGGATCTATTGAACACTCACATTTCATTCTAGAGACATTTTATAGACACACAAAAGCAATATTAATGCGCTCACCTATCAGACCCCGTAAAGACTGGGCCAAACCGCTTCTTTAAAAGTAATTAAGTAATTATCTTAGTGATTGAGACTGTTCACCAGGCCACCAGAAGTTTTTCAGAAACACATCTAGGGAGCTAACAGTTCTCACTCAAACATTAGCCATGGATGAACTTGCTAGCACGGGACTATTGGACAACCGCATCCCAATTCCCAAACACCTACCTCTACTTGTTATACAAGTTTCCTACAGAAAGGCCTCATGAGGAGCCCGAAGCAGGGTTAAAACTAAGTTCATCATCCCAGAAGCTTCATGCGGAGAAGTGATCAGGAATCTCCCAGTGTCTCTTGGGAGCCACCAAGACCTTCCCCTCCTGGGAGCGCTCAGAGAAGCAAACAGCCCGAGTGGGCTCACCCCGGGGACTGGGTCTGCTCGGAGGACTAGGACTGGGAGGGAGCTTAATAGGCAAGATGTCAGAGTAAAGACTTGGGCTTTCCTGTCCTCATCTCAAAGGACTGGCGGCATTCTGCCTGAGACAGCCCTGATAAAGACGACACAGACCTGGAAGCAGCTGACCTGAGGTCACTGAGAGAACAAGACGGCATTTACATCGAGTTGTTTTTTGCTTTTGCTTTTTGTTTGCCTGGTTGGTTGGTTGGGTTCTTTCTGAAAGTTTGCTTTGGAAATATTGCACTTGATACCATTAATGGACCCAGAGAGACCCTAAAGTTGGTTACTAAAATGGGTCTTTCCATATCACACCTCCTTTTGACTCCTAGGATGACATCCTAAAAAAGTTACAGGTTACCAGTAAGTGTGTGGGGCGGGGGCAAGGGGGAAGGGAGGGCAGGGGGCGGTGGTAGGGAGGCCGGGAAGCAAAGAAGGGATTTGAGGCCCTCTAGGGTCGGCTAAAGTGATCTGATTTCCAATCTCCACCAAGGTGTCTGGTTCCCGTAGAGCCTGGTGTTGGGGCAGGGAGGAGGGCAGCGAGGAGTGAGGATTTAACAAGGGAACTTTGCTTTTCCATATCCAGTCCAGGAAATGAAAGCACAAATGCTCAGAGGCAGTAAGGGGAGACCTTCCCACCCCCTGGGCCCTCCTTTATCCTCCCGAAGCCCAACAGTTATTGAAAGGAAAGCCAGCCTGAGACCTGGGACAAGAATCAGGGCTGAGTTTTCAAGGCAGCTGCTTGTCAGTTCTTCCAAGGATGGAAGCGTAATGTCATTCAGTGGATCATTCATTTCACTAAAAGTAGATATTCAACCGTTTTAAATGAGGCATTTATTTTTGTAAAAAATCTGATGATAATCTGCCTTAAGCTTCTTTTCCCTAATAAAGTATTTTATTTGATGTTATTAGTTCCAACAGAGACATATTCAGTGAATAAAAAGGTTAAGATTTGGGGGATACCTCAGCAGATAGTCCTGGTTTGGATCTCAACTCAGCCACTTATTGGACAAGTCACATGGTTGCTTTGAGTCTTGATTTATCTGTGAAATAGGAAAAGATATTTTGAGGAGGAAATGTAATAATGTATATAAAGCTCACATTCATATACTCATTTGAAAAGTACTTAACTGAGCATCTGCTGTGTATTGGACTATGTGCCAGGTACAAAGGACATAGCAATAGTTCTCATAGAGTCTTCTGGTTGAGGTAGAAGCATCAAAAATTAAAAGTTTAAAAATAAGGTTATCCTATATAATAAAAGGCTAATATGCAAATTGACCAAACGGCAGAATGACTGGTCGCTATGATGCGCAGTGACCACCAGGAGGCAGACACTCAATGCAGGAGCTGCCCCCTGGTGGTCAGTGCGCTCCCACAGGGGGAACACCACTCAGCCAGAAGCTTGGCAGTAGTGGGATCCTCTCCCACCTCCGCGGCAGCACTAAGGCTGTCCGACTGCTGGCTTAGGCCCGTGGGGAGCAGACCTAAGCCAGCAGTCACACATCCCCCAAGGGCTCCTGGACTGCGAGAGGGTGCAGTCTAAGCTGAGGAACCCAGCCCCGCCCCCCAACAGTGCATGAATCTTGTACATCGGGCCTCTAGTTTCAGATAATGATAAATGCTGTCAAAACTTTAATAGGATAATGGGATGTAGAGTGAGTGGAGGGTGAGCATTGGGATTACTCTAGATCAGCGGTTCTCAACCTGTGGGTCACGATCCCTTTGGCGGTTGAATGACCCTTTCACAGGGGTCACCTAAGACCATCCTGCATATCAGATATTTACATTATGATTCATAACAGTAGCAACATTACAGTTATGGAGTAGCAACAAAAATAATTTTATGGTTGGGTCACAACATGAGGAACTGTATTAAAGGGTCGCAGCATTGTGAAGGTTGAGCTGTTTGGG
>NW_006297815.1:783024-793648 GCF_000327345.1 Myotis davidii | reverse complement strand
GGGGAGACGGAGGGTGGGGGGGGTTGCAGGTGCAGTCGGCTCCATGGTTCTACAGACCCAAGTTCAAGTCCCAGCCCCCCAGTTGGACAGGCTCACCCCGACACCAGCCTGTTAGCAGCCCGGGCCCTGGCCCCAGCTCGCCGCTGCCTCCTAACGGGGGCTCATCAGTGAACGGCCTCAGTGGCCGGACTGTGGTTCAGAGGGCACAGCCCCCACCGCCCATCTCCCTGCTCCTCAAAGCTGGCTCGGCGTCTAGGAGGCAGCAATGCCTAGGCCTTCTGTTGTTTATTTGTTTGTTTGTTTTTACATATTTTTATTGATTCCAGAGAGGGAGAAAGAGATAGAAACATCAATGATGAGAGAAAATCATTGATCGGCTGCCTCCTACATGCCCCCAACTGGGGATCAAGCCTGCAACCTGGCATGTGCCCTGACCGGGAATCGAACCCTGACCCCCTGTTCACAGGTCAGCACTCAATCACGCTGGCTGTGCGCTAGTGGGTTTTTAATGAGGAGGAAGAGCATACAGATGTGCTCTAAGACAAATAATAACTCAGACCCTTCCATGCATCTGGCTTATATCACCTTGGGTGGGGGGATTAGAGGTGCCATCAGAAGAGAAGACATTCAGTCTTTTTGAATCTCTGCCTGGCAAAGCTTGGTTGTTGCTAAGATGTGTAGAACATGACCACATGACTATTGAGCTTGCCCACTGGACATCGTCAATGTTGGAAACACCCATTTTCCTATAGACCTGGGGAAGTGGCAAGCAGAGTCAAGAATCTTTCAATTATAAGCAACAGAAATTCAACATCCATTCATTTAAGCCCTAAAGGAAAATGTATTTGCTCATGTAACTTGAAATGTCCAGAAGTACCATATTTTTCATGTATAAGATGCTATTTTTTTTCTGAAATCGTTGTCTTATACACAGAAGTCACCTGAGGAGGGAGCCACAAGGGTACAAAGCTGCCCATACCTTTTCAAACAGGCCTCCTCCAATCATGAGCCTTATTGTTACTGACGTCAGCTGATGCCGTAATTGGAAGTGGAGGTGGAGAATGCGCAGATGCAACAGGGACCGGAGCGTTCTGAGCCCATAAAGATGTCAAAAAATAAAAAGATAAATACCAGTAAGCGATTCTCTTACTCTGCAAAATTCAACTGAATGTAATCAGTATTCGAAAGAGCATGAAAATAGAGCTGCAGAGAGACAATTTGGACCTCCTCCCACTGAGTATATGATCAGACAGTGGAGAAAACAGGAAGAACAACTCCTTAAGATGCCAAAAAAAGAAGAAGGCCTTAAGAGGAAAACCAGCCACATGTTTAAAATATTGATTTCTGAATTTTGGGTTGGAAAAGGGGGGGGCATCTTATACATGGGGGTGTCTTATACATGGAAAAATATGGTAGAATTCAGGAGCAATGAGATCTGATCACCAAATACTTTCATGTGCATATGTGTGTACTGTCAAGAAGGCTCTGCCTGTGTTTGTGACAGGCTGGCTGCCAGCATCCTCAAGTGTGGAGTCTACAAACTGAGCCTCCCTAGAATTAAGAAGATTCCTCTTTCCCAATATTTATAGCTAAAGTCCTAGAGCCAATTTTCATTGGCTCCCATTCACCACATGACCATCCTGAACCAGTCACTATGATCCCTCCAGGCCTATGAAGTAAGATTATCCTGCGTATGTTCTTTACTAGAAATGATTAACCGCTAATTTACAGTCTTGGAAATTCATTCCCAGAGAGATTACGTATCTCCACACTATCATCATGCCTCTTTTTCAAGGTGTCTGATAAAGACTCTGCAGTGGGCGTTCCCAAGACACCCTCCGGCTGGATGAGTAGTGAGAAGGACCTATAAGCTATTATAGGTTACAGTTTATGACAATGAAAACATCTTAAGGTCAACAAAGGGAAAGGCGCGTGGAATGAAGTCCGGGAGAAAGGCACAACCTTCCAGGCGTCCTCTCCCAGTGGAGCACCCACACTCCACTTCATTCTCCCAGCACTGATGTGTGACAACACGCGGGAAGTGTTGCCAACCAGGGGAGTTCACCTGAGCTTTGATGTCCAGGGTCTTCTTGGGGTCAATGACATAGGCATGTGTGCCTTTGGGATTGACCTCAGCTACTCAGATGCCAGCCCCCCAGAACAAAAACAGGTGTTCCCCATAAATCACATTGTTAGCATAAACTATCAGGGCAACTGGGATTGTGTGGCCTCAGGGCTCAGGGCTGCTCATCTACCAGGAGCCAGCCAAGGGCCAGTCTTGAAGACAGATCTTTCCTAGGAATGTGCGGGGTTTGATCACCCCAGGCCTGCTGAGTTAAACCTTTCCTGCACAGACAGGGACCCCAAGTGCAATCATTTAAATGGCTCAGTTCAAGTGGAGACCACCAGATACAATAACGGCCTGAGGGGACCTCTTCTTTCTTGTCATGCAGCTGGGCCATGAAAGGCCAACCCGCTCTCAAAGCAAGGAAGCCAGAACAGGCATCATGGCATAGCCAGAGGATTATGGAATCTGAGCTCCTGTCCCCACACTGCCTCTTGGAGGTGACCTTGAACAAGTCACATAGTAACAGCAGTAATAATCATCGCAATATAAGAAACACACACATATACTCCAAATGAAATAGAAGTTCACCATTGCTATATATGACATACTCTGACATTTTGCCATCTATTCTAGGGATTAGCAAACTATCCTATATAATAAAAGCCTAATATGCTGAGTGTCTAGCCATTCGTTCGACCATTCAACCAATCGCTTGTTTTTAATGAAAATGGTTGCCTCCTAGTCTATGGGGATTGGGAAGAAGACCTGTAGGGATGCAGTTGAATTGGGGAGCTTTGGATGTTGGGGTTGGTGGAGACCCTTGATAGAAACAACTGCTCTCATCTGAACCCTGATGAACTTTTGCGTTAGGGCTTTGAAACCTCCAAGAATCCACATGCCATTTTCCTCATTTGAGTGTGACATCAGATTGGTTTTGTTTTTAGAAAGACTTTCTTGCCCAGCCGGAGTGGCTCAGTGGCTGAGCATCAACCTATGAACCCGGAGGTCATGGTTTGATTCCCAGTCAGGGCACATGCCCTGGTTACTGGCTCGATCCCCAGTAGGGGGCGTGCTGGAGGCAGCCGATCAGTGATTCTCTCTCATCATTAATGGTTCTCTCTCTCTCTCCCTCTCCCTTCCTCTCTGAAATCAATAAACATATATTTTAAAAAAGAAAGACTTTCTTTTATACGCTCCTACCCTCTCCCCTCCATTCAGGAATTGCAACCATACGTCACAAAATAATTTACTGATTCTCAAGGCAGATCTGAGAGCAGTCCATATGGGGAAAGTCCCCACCAACTCTTCTAATTAAGAGAACTTCGCCAAGAATGTGTAATAATTAGGTTACTGAATGGCGTCCAGGTCCTCAGAATGTGCCTGGGGCCCAGGGAGGGGGTGTCCAGTGCTCTGAACCTCCGAAATGAATGGGTGCAGAGCCCACCTCGCCATCATCAAAACCAAACCCTGAGAATCTGTAGAACATTAGGGCACATTGAAAAAAAACTGCAGTGCCCTAGTCTGATTGGTTCCTTCACTGGGAGAGAACCACCCCCAAACTCTCAAAGATGACATTCCATCCACCCAACCCCTCCAGTCCCCAGCACAGTCCTTGGACCGACAAGGTACAAATTGAAGCCTGCTTTGGAAAAATTCCCTTTTCTCAGTTCTCTGTTCTGGTTTAAACTGATCATTTCTTAAAAGCAAATCTCTTTCTGCTGTTGCTTGTTTAGGAAATTAAACACTGATTTTTATTTTTTCTTTACTCCAAAGAGTATATAATGATGGAGAAAATGGTTTTCATGTGAGATGGTACCATCTGATTACATGTTCTCTGCTTAAGGGTGCGAGAAAGTGGGTTGCGGGATTTTGACAATGAGGGGCGCTTGCAGAGCCTGCTGTGTGTCAGGCTGGTGTTTGCACATGTGCTATCTCATGTCATCCTCACGGCAACAGTAGATGGTCGAGGGATCAGAGTGGACTCGAATGGGTCAGTAGCCTTTTATTAGCTGAGGAACATGGCGTGGAGGCTTTATTTCATTGGGTGACAGGCTGGGTCGGACAGAGGGTCCTCACCCTTTGAGCTGCACAGGGTGACTGAAGCCCAGACCAGGGCGGTGTGTTTCTGGATTATGTTAGGGACGTATTCAGCAGGCGGCTCACGATGAAACGATGGCTTTCGTCTTACCCTGATTCCAGATGTACTTCACATTCATTCATGCCGAGTCGCCACCAATTTTTTTTTTTCTTATTTTCTCAGTCTTTGCAACCCTGGAAAAACATCTTCTACTTGGATGAAGTGGTCTGGCCCTAAATATATTTTAGGGTAACACTCTGCATTACTTAACTGCTGGGACCGTTGTGCTTTTCTTGGGCCCATGGTTGGCAAACTGCGGCTCGCGAGCCACATGCGGCTCTTTGGCCCCTTGAGTGTGGCTCTTCCTAAGCCTGAGGAGTACCCTCATTAAGTTCATAACAATGTACCTACCTATGCAGTTTAAGTTTAAAAAATTTGGCTCTCAAAAGAAATTTCAATCCTTGTACTGTTGATAGTTGGCTCTGTTGACTAATGAGTTTGCCGACCACTGTCTTGGGCTATTCCAGACTTTTCTTCCTCTTGAAGGAGCTCTCACCTCCACAGTTCGGAACAATCTAATAAGCAACATGCAAGCAGATCTTAGGAAAACCAGAAATAACGTGGATGCTCAAGGAATAGCTGGGTGTCCTCGGGGTTCTCCGGAGAAGCCTTTGGGCACCTTTGATTTTTTGTTTAATTTCTTTATTTTTATTTATTCATTTTTCAGAGAGAAACGAAGGGAGAGGGAGAGAGAGGAACATCAATGCCAGAGTGAAGCATTGATGGGCTGCACACCCCCTACTGGGGATTGAGCCCAAAATCAGGGCATGTGCCCTGACCAGGAATCGAACCGGCAACCTTTCGATGCATGCAATGACACCCAACCAACTGAGACACACCAGCTAGGGTTATTTTAATTTTCAATCATACAATAACTATTTGAGTCCCTTCTCTTTTAAAAAAATGTAGAATATTCTAGGTAATGCTGGTTTACTTTGATCATCACCTCCAATTCCTGTTCCTTCCTCTCTGTCTGCCAGGAGTAATTGCTGTTCTGACTCTAGGTATAACCTTTCTGATATTTATAAATATGTAAGTGCCCATGGAAAATATGTAAGAACATTTTATGTGTTTCTAATAGATGGTAATAATATTCAGTGTATAACTTTTAGAAGATTACTGCTCTTTCACACAATAATATTTTTTGTGTGTATCCATGCCAATACATGGAAGTCAGATTCATTTCTTTCCATTGAATTTGGTTTTCTATTGTTGAATATACTACTACTACTAGAGGCCTAGTGCATGAATTCGTGCACCGGTGGGATCCCTCAGCCTGGCCTGCGCCCTCTTACAATCTGAGACCCCTTGGAGGATGTCTGCATTGAGCGTCTGCCCCCTGGTGGTCAGTGCCCATCATAGTGACCGGTCAAACAGTCGTTCGGTCATTTGGTCACTTAGACTTTTATATATAGAGAGATTTCATTTCTCTAATCTCCTTTGGCTGGACAAGCAATTCTTTGGCTATTTATAAACAATTCTGTAATGAACATCTTTTTACGTGTTCCTTGCTCACATGTATGGGTTTTTTTCTAGGATAGATAATGAAAAGTGCAATTACTGAGAATGTGTTTTTTTAATTTAGTTTTTTAATCCAAGAAATATATGCATATAGTTTAAAATTCAGATAGTCCTCCAAAGGGAAATATAATAAAAACAGCAGTCCCCAGTGCCACCCCCCTTTCTTTCTGCCTAGAGGTGACAACTTTCAACACTTGCTGATTCTTTTGGTATTTACCTCCAAATTTCTAAGTAACCTACTTGTGTTACTACTTCTTGGTTTTTCTTTTTGTCTATTTAAGGCATGATCTCTGGCTTCACAAACTAGAAGACAAGAATTCAGCTCTTTTTTCTCATCTTTGCCCCCATCACACCCATGGCAGCCTTCTCTTCACCTCCTCCCAATATCAATAAATCATCACTTTATCAACATAGAGTATTTGCCTTCTTGTAACTACACAAATATGTTTCACAGATAAGCCATTTTGTACACAATAATTACTTTTCCTGTTTTATGGGCTGGCCTGGGAGTTGACATTTTCTAAGTCAATCCTTTCAGTGGATGAGTGTGGATGGCAGCGTCTTCTCGCTTCCTGTCAGTGCATCGAGGGCTGGCCATTGGTGGTTAGGTGTTCAGACAGCCTGGCCTACAAGGAATGTGCAAGTTTGCAGAGGTGAAATGGTTTGGGTATGAGTAATGTGTGAAAACCCCCCAAAAACCTTTTCCCAGGTCACACAATGCTTCCCTCCTTGGCCCTGAAAAGTTTGTTTTCCTCATCTTCTCTTCATTTTTCACTGAGTACTCTACCCCGCGACGTCCAGCCAGGACTCAGAGCACTAAGCTTTGGCGGTTGGGACCCTGATGAGGTGTTTCCCCTAATGGCTGCGTGCCTGGGCTTCATGCTTCACAGTGGTGTGTGTGAAGCTGAGATCACCAACTACACTTTCTTTCCCTTTTTTTTAAGGGTCAAAAAGGGTGAATGTTGTTAATTTTTATTTTTATTTTTATAATAGGAGTAATACAGCCTTTCAGTTTAAAAAAAAAATTCAAACAGAAAGAGAGGTATACAGAGTGACAGTACAAGGTCCCCTTTGCACCCCATCCCCGGCCCCTCCAAGACCTCGTCAAAAGCAGTGCTGCTCTAGAACCAGATTTCCTGGGTTCCGATCCTATCCCTTCCTAGCCATGTGACCTCGAGGCAGTTACCTAACCTGTGTGAGCCTCAGTTTTCTCGTCTGTAAAATGGGAAAATAATAGTGCTTTGTGTGAATTAAATGTTAATATTTATAAAGTGGCACAGAGAAAACATGTAATAGATGTTAACCAGGAATATGCCTAAATGTGTATATCCTTTTAGATCAGTGGTTCTTAACCTTGGCTGCACATTGAAATCACACAGGGGAGCTTTAAACATTCCCAATGCCCAGACCTCACCCTCAGCAGTTCTGACTTTACAGGTGTGGGGTGCTGAGCCTCAGATTTTTCAATGCTCCTCACATCATTGCAGTGTGCAGCCAGGTTTGAGAAACCTGATGCTGCATATTTTCCACATGTATCAGTTTGGATCCGTGAGGTTATGCTACAGTAACAAACATCCCCCACATCTCATCGACCTCTCATTTATGATACATGTCCACTGTGATCTGTTGCAGCCCCAACACATATCATCTTTATTCTAGAACCCAGCCTCTCAGGGTAGCTTTTATCTGGAGCACTTAGTCTTGTGAAGTGGGAACAGAGAAAGCAGAGCAAACCATGCACTGCCTCTTAAAGCTTCTGACCAGAAGTGAAGCATTACTTCTGCTCAGATATCATTGGCCAAAGCAAGTCACATGATCACACCTGAGTTCAATAGGGATGGTCTACATTGGGCCATCAGACTGGGAATAGCCAGATGGTAAATATGTTAAGCTCTGCGGAACATAGAGCAACTACTGTTGCAGTGACTCTCCTCTGCCTTCAAGGCACAAAAGTAGCCATAGACAAACACTGTCAAAAACTGCAGAATTCAGGCTGGCTGGTGTGGCTCAGTTGGTTGAGCATCGTCCCATGCACCAAAAGGTTGCTTGATTCCATGCCCAGTCAGGGCACATGCCCAGGTTGCAGGCTCAATCCAGGGGAAGATGTGCAGGAGGTGGCCAATCAATGTCGCACTCTCGCATCGATGTTTCTCTCTCTCTCCCTCTCCCTTCCTCTCTCTTCCAAAAAAAAAAAAAGTTTCAATGCAGAAATCATTCTTAGCTCAAGAGCCATACAAAAGCAGGCCGCAGGTGAGATTTAGTTTGCCAACCCCTGGTAGACATCACCTCCTACAGGGAGACTCTTCAGGAAGGGATCCCAAGTATGGATGAAGGGTAGTGCAGTCTACACGCCATGTGTGTAGACAAGAGACGGGGAGTGATGTGTTGTGTGTTGTCCAGTGGGCTCCCCACAGATACTGTGACGTAACCGGCTTCTGTCCCTTCATAGCATATTTCTTCATGACAGTTTCGTGTCAGCAGCACCAGCATGACTTCATTGTTCTGATGGCTGCCTCGTTGGCCCTGGTATGGAGGCACCATAGTGGGTTTCTTTGCGTGTTTGTTCTTTAAATGAATCTCCATTGTTAGGTGCCAGTGACATTTAAAACACCAGGAGGAATAAGGCAGCCTCCACAGAGAGATTGTTGTCGAGAGAGAGCCAGCATCCCCGCTCACCAGTAGATAATACATGGTTTATACTGCCTTCCCGAAATCTCTCGGCCTCCCTGAAGACACATGTCCCAGGGCCCTCTCTATTAGAGCCACTCTGGTCCTTGCAACACTGAACACAGTTGCAATTCCAGGGGCGTCTGGGGGAGGTTGGAATACCCAGAGGGTAAACACAAGTGATGAAAAACTAGAAGGGAAATCGCAGAGGCTGTGTATCGTTAGCAACCTGACCCCACGCGGAGACACGACCTGGGCCGGGCGCGGGCCCTGCGGCTGAGAAAAGGCCTTTTGGAGGTGGGACAGGAGGGCGAGGGAGGCTGTCATGACAAGGCTCACTCACACGTGACCCTCTGTCTTCCTTCTGGCAGGACACCACGACGTCCGTGCGCATCGGCCTGATGATGGAAGAAATGATCTTCAACCTCGCGGACACGCACCTGTTCTTCAATGACCTGGAGGTTTGGGTTTGCTTGTTCCGTTTCATATTCGCCATATGTAACCCCCTCCGTCTGGTTTGGGGGATGAGATGCTGCCTTTTCTTCCCCCCCCCGCTTTTCCTTCGGAGCTAGAAACTTGTGCTAGCAACCCCCAAAAAGGCACAAAACTATGGCCAGCGACAGCTTACTGAAAACACACTTGACCGGATTATCTCCCAGCGTCCCTGAGCAGTTAATGGGCCTTTCTCTCTGCTCGAGCGGCGACGTCCCCTGGCAGCCTTACTAATCCAATAAAGCAGCGTGTCTTCCTCCTGGAATTTGCTATTTAATAAGTTGATTAAGGCAAATTAGTACAGATCCTCCTGGGTCAGCAATAATTAGCAGTGGGCCAGGATGGAAGGTTTTACAAACAATTTACATCCCCCTGAAAACATGTTTTACAAAGAGAGGGAGCAAGCAGAGGGACTTAAAGTATCTGCTTCTGTGCCCCTAAGCAACCTTCAAAGGAGATAGGACACAGGGGGAGAGGCGCTTCCAAAATCACTTTAATTCATTTGCTTATATCCAGCCTGGACATAATTTCACATGGAAAACGTATTTTCAATGGAACTACTACAGCAAAGGAATAGAAAGCTAGGGTAAGGCATTGTGCCCCCAAAATCCAGCTCAAGCTAACTATTGAAGTGAAGTTCAGAGTTAATCCCCGAGCTTCCTGGCAGCCAAAGCAAAGAGGGAAATATCATGCATTGCTTACCTCCCCCAAAGAAAGGGCAGGCAGCTTTCTCCCAGGTGAAAAGGGTTATTTTGGCTGGTAAGAGGAGTAAGGTAGAGATATTCTGGCTTTATCAACTGTATTCTCATTGTTGGTTTACCAGATTGAAAAATAAGGGCAACCTAAAATAAAACTGTTTGTGAAAGAACAATCCTACTGATCCTAGTAGGAATATCCCCCCCCCCTCCCATGCCCCCTCCAGAATCTGGGAAATCACTAGGGACTAAACCGTGAAGCAGAAATATAAAGGCTCTGAGTTCCAGACCCGTCCTGTCCAGCCAGGTCACTTACTGTTATTCACCATCAGGAAAGGGCTCGGGTTACCTTCCCGGCCTGCAGCCCCCGGGTCCCAGGGGGCAAGTCCTCACTGAAAGCGTCCGTCTGCGCTCTGTGCAGTCTATGCAGGCCGCTTGGGCCTCCGCCCTCCTGTCTGTGACAAGGAATTGCTCTCTGCCCACCGTGTGTTTCAAAGAGAGGACTGAGGTGGAAACTTGTTGATGAAGCACGAGAATGCCAGTAGCATCCAGGCCCAGGCCCTAGCCAAAGACAGTGTGCAGGCTTCTCTTGAAATGGCCCCTCGTGTCTTGGGGGTAAAAGAGAGAGGGGGGAGGAACGGAAGAGGAGGGAGAGGGAGGGCGAGAAACGAAGAGTAAAGCAGAGAACAAAACAAACATGGCAGGTGAACTCAGCAAGTGCTGTGGAGCCCAGCATAGTCAAGGCCTCGCCGGCTGCAAACGGCGAAGGAAACCCAGCTCACTTTACCCAGAACATGGAGGCTATGGGTCCTCGTAGTGGGAACCGAAGGTTTGGCTGTGCCCTGTCTCCCCCTGAGAATGTCAGTTTCCTGAGAGCGGGCCGCGTCTGTCTGGTTCACCCAGAATGTCCCTGGCCCCGGCAGTGAACACCCAGACAGATCCATAAGCAGGAGGATTTGTGGCAGTGAAAAGGGTGTGAAAAAAATAAAACGAGGAGATGTGATAGTGAGCGATGGGTGCGAGGGGGTAGGGTGGTGGCCAGCA
>NW_006297815.1:779685-783000 GCF_000327345.1 Myotis davidii | reverse complement strand
TCTGGAGGAGGTGCCACTTGAGCCGGCAGGACTGGCAGGGTGGAGATCAAGGGAGGTGGGAGCAACAGGTGCAGAGCCCTGAGGTGAGCACACGTGTGGAATAATCTGGGGTCAGGGAGGCCACCTGAGAGCAGTGAGTGAGGGAGTGCGGGATCGGTGGGATAGATGAGCCTGGAGCCCTAGGCGCAGGCCCGACATGGTCACAGACATCCGTTTATCTGCAAGTACTGTGGACAGCCATGGGGCTGGGGGTGCCCATGACCTGGTTTATGTTTTTAAAAGACCATTCTGGCTACTACATGGAGCATGAGCAATAGGAGGGGAAAGGTGGAGGCAGGAAGACCAGAAGGAGATATTGCTGTTGTCCAAGCAAAAGAGGAAAAACGGATTGGATCACGGTGGGAAGAAGAGGTGGCCTCTGGGGTGGAGCTTAAGCCCAGAGGGCTTGCTGATGGGCTAGGGGTGGGGATGGGGAGAGAGAGGAGTCAGGGGGACGCCTGGGCTTGGTCCGACCAGGGCGATGGTGCCGTTTCTGAGATGGGCCGCACAGGGGAGACGGGGCGTGCAGTGGGGAGTCCATCCTTCCGTCAAGGGCACATGGGGTTTGAGATACCAATGGACGGGTAGATAGACGAGTCTGAAGCTCCCATGAAGTAAAAACGCCAGACACACAGCAGGCATCTGTCAGTCTTGGTTGACCCTGAGGCTTGGAGCAGGTATTTTGCGGGATTGGCATGTGTTTGGAGCCATGCCTCAGCATCTTGCCCTCCTTCTGCTCCTCCCCGCCCGAAGGCAAGGTGGCACCTCCTGGAGAAGGACCTTAATTACCAGCTGGAGCTGCTCGGGGAAGCCAGTTTGTTTTTATTCTCTAAATTTTTCAAAAACGTCCCCAGTGCCAGAAGCCCCCAGGGCATCTCCGCAGGATTGAAGCCATGTTACCCGATGGAGAAGTTAAGACTCACATAAGTGAAAACATACCGCTTGCTGGTGCAGGGAGTCCTGTAGAAATCTAAAGGCAGCCTCCTGTGGCTCCCAGGGAGGCCACTGGGGTTGCGGAGAAGCCCAAGGCCTGTGGGAGCCCAGTGGAGGCCAGACTCCCGTGGGATGGTCGGTTCAGGGAACAAAGTCAGACCCTTTCTACCCTGAGCCTGCCGCCCGGCTGCAAACAGGAGGTCAGCAGCCATTTCGGGAGAATCACCCTCTGTCCGCCCTGCCCTAAGCGCTGTGGATTCAGAGGCAAGCAAAGACGGCAAGATCCCCACCCTCAAGGCACTGACCTTGCAGCCGGGGAAGCGGACCATAAACTACTGCATATGTCATGTCAGAGCGAGGGCTCCAAAGGGAAGTGATGGCTGCAAGGGCTGTTATTTTTCTTGGCTTATCCACATAAGGCTTCTTTGACATCCAAGCAGAGATGGGAAGGAGGTGAGAATCTGGATGAAGAGTGTGTCAGGCCACAAGAATAGCAGTGCAAAGGCCCTGGGGTAGGTTACACGAACATGGTAGTTGGAGCAGAAGGAACAGGAAGGATTGTGGTGATCAATGGGGGTTAGAGGCAGATCCTGTGGGGTCTTTGTGCCATCATTGGGCTGTTAGGCTTTGGATAATATTCTAAGGATGACAGCTATTGGAGGGTTTTGAGCAGGACAGCCTTATGATCTGATTTACGGTTTAGAGGCTCCCTCTGGCTGCTGGGTGGAGAACAGACCAGAGGAGGCAAGGGTGGAAACAGGTATCTGCGTTAAATCAGGGGTTCCCAGGCTCCCAGGCACTCAGGAGGAGAGCCGGGGAGGCATATCAAAGACAAGATGGACTGTATTTTCAGTTATGATGGTGATAACAGTAGTCATAGCTGAGATTCACTGAGAAGTTACTATGTGCCGGGCACTGTCTTGAGCAGTTTATTATTAACAATCCTCACTATTATTATCCCCATGGTGTTAATCTGCTCGGGCTATCATAACAAATAACCACAGACTGGATGCATATACAACACAAGTTAATTTTCTTACAGTTCTGGGGGCAAAACTCCCAGATTCTGGTGCCTGCAAATCTGGTTTCTGGTGAGGACTCTCTTCCTGGCTTGTAGAAGGTCACCTTCCCGCTGTGTCTCCACCTGGTCTTTCCTCAGTATCTGTGCAGAGAGGGAGAGAGAGAGAGCTCTAATGTTTCTTAATAAAAGGACACTAATCCTGTGAGATCAAGGCCCCCACCCTTATGACCTCATTTGACCGTAATTACTTCCTTAAAGGTCCCATCCCCAAATACAGCCATACTGGGGCACTACAAAATGCACTCCATAACACCCATTTTACAGGTGAAGAAACTGAGGCACAGAGAGGATAAGTGAGCAGCCCAAAGTCACACAGGTGGTAGTGGCAACGTTCAGGCCCGTGTGGCCTGGCCCCATAGTCCTTGCACGTATCTACTTGCTATGCTGTGGATTTTCCCAGGGAAAATGATTGCCATCTGGTCGGAGAAAGAAGATCCCCAACAGGAAATCTAGACTTACACAGTGCTGTAGAGGGTGGGATCAAAGGAAGAGCAGGGATGGATGGAGTAGCCAGGAAGCCTGGAGGAGGACAAGCAAGCACTGACAGCAAGGGGAGGAGAAATTCCCAGCGTAAACGTAGAAGGCGGGTGAAAGATGGGAAACTCCTCCTGAGTCAGCAGATCTTCAAATTGTATATGCAAAACAAAAGTCCCACAAATAACCACCACCAAAACCACACTGAACAGAGAAAGTCCCTCACTCCCCACCCTGAAGGTGAGCAAAGATCTGAAGGCATTTCTAGAAAGGGGGACGTGGCCTGCCATTGGAGCTGAGTGGAGGGTACAGAGGGGAAAACAAACACGACCACAGCTGACATGTACTGAGAGCTCACCTGCACGCATTCATTTCACCTTTACAAACAGCCACCGGAGGTAAATACTGCTATATGTCCCCATTTTAGAGGTGGGAAAACTGAGGCACCGAGAGGCTGACTTGCCCTGCACTGACATGTATTGAGCTCTTACCCCATGCCAGGCATCACACATGCATTTTCTCACCGATCCTCACAACAACCCTGCAATGGAGATTTTTTCAATCTCTGTCTTAAAGGTGAGGAAACTGAGGCCCAAAGAAGTCGTTTTCCCAGGGTCACACAGCTCGTGTGCAGATTTGGTCCCAGGCCGAGCTGACTGCTAAGCTGAGGCATTTGTTCTCCTTGGGAGGTAGTGTTCAGATGCACTGCGGAGCGGAGAATGAGCGCGGGTCAGCAGAGTGAGTGGAAGGAAAGAGTCCTTCATAAAAAACAAGATTAAAGGAAAGGA
>NW_006297815.1:762327-779645 GCF_000327345.1 Myotis davidii | reverse complement strand
ATTCCGGGGTGGCCAGGCCGGCGACAGGCTGGAGGGGGAGGTTTCCACAGGCGCCGAGCCTTGGGAAGGACTCTGGAGGGACGCGGAGTGGCTGGGGTCTGGGCGGCGTGATTTACCGTTCTGCAGGAGCTATCAGGGCGGGTAATATTTCACCGTGTCAGCGCTGCGCTGCGCTCCAAGGCGTCCTGCCCAACTGGCCATTAATGCAGTGCGGCCCTCGGCCTCTTTAATGCTCTTAAGATAAGTTAAACATTTAGACAACACAAGAAAGATGGCCCGGTTCCCCTCCAGGGAGCAGGCCCCTCTCGGGCTAGCCGAGCAGCAGCATTAAGCAATCGCACTTAAAAATATACTTGCCTCGAAGGAGGGATGGCCAGAGAGCCCATCTGGGCCCTGACAAGGGTCATTTTTCTCGAGCAAATTTGTCAGCGATTTCCTTTCTGCAGTTGTGTCTCCAGGCAGCCAAGGACAAAAAGTAATGAGATCGGACCACAGGAGGGCAGGCTGGGGAGACCCTGGCTGTCACCAGCTTAATCAGAAAAGGGTTTGTTTGATAAATATTCATCACTGAACTTACTGTTCAGAAATGAGCAACAATGAGCACACTGCGTATCCAAACCTGCGGGATGCAGATAAAGGATGGTCCAGACAGACATGTCCAGCCTTAAATTACATTTATTAGAAAAACAGGAAAACGAATAAGAACTGGTCATTGAAAAAGACGGTGAAGGTCGTGAAGCCTTTGGCAAGCATGAACAGGAAATAAAAGAGGGAAGAAAAGGAAGGGATGGGTGATAAGCAACATTCAGAATGAAAGGCTGGACATCACTACAGATTCAGGGGAGATTCTTATTTTAAAATTATGAGAATACCATGTACAGTATTATAACCAATGAGTTTGAAAACCTAGATGAAGGGGACACTTTTCAGGAAGATATAAATTACCAAAATTAACTCAAGAGGGAATTTAAAAATAAATTAAACCAGTGATCATGAGGAATTTGAAATGGTAGTTAAGGATGTAATCTAAAAAAAGGCACCAGCTAGTTTTAAACATGAGTCCAGCCGACACTGGCGGAAAGGATAAATCTCGTCTTGCACAAACTACAGAGCAAAGAAAAAAATTGAATCCTCTCCCACGCATTTTACGAGACCAGTGTCGCCCTGAGCCTAAATCTTTAGGACTTTGAGCACATGACATATACGCAGTCCCTGCAACCCCTCAGATAGCTCCTCTGGTGCCCTGTGACTGAACATGATTCCACTTGGAGCCTGTCTGCGCTTCCGTCTCAGACCTCTGGTGAAAAGTGGTCTGGACCCTAACTGGGACCAGCTAGTAGGCCTGCCACACGCCTCGTAACACACCTGAAGTGGGTACATTCACCCTGTTTCATAAATTTTACATGTTTATTTATTTATTCTAGAGGGCCGGGGTGGGGGGGGGCGGGGAAACATCGATTTGTTGTTGCACCTATTTCTGCATCCATTGGTTGATTCTTGTAGGTGCCCTGACTAGGGATAGAACCTGCAACCTTGGCATATCAGGACGATGCTCTAACCAACTGAGCTCCACTCCCAGGGCCCCATGTTTCATAGTTTTTTTAAAAAGCAAAACTGGAGGCCTTACTCAGTGGCTAGAGAGGGCTCAGAAGCCATGACACTCCTGTAGCAACAAGCACACCCACCGCCCAGATCTTGGTTTCTAATACCATTTTCCAGTAAAAGGAACCAGGGATCCTTAAAAAAAAAAAAAAAAGGCTAATTCTAAGGCTGGGGCAGGGAAGACACCCCATAAGCATGGCGTGGGAAAATAAACTTCTCTTCCATACAGAAAAACTCCAGATAATTCGTTTAGATCCTCCACCCTTAACGGAGGAGTCACTTTGCATAATGACTTCCCTCCAAAGAGTGTAATGTGGAACGGTGGGGGGAATTACTTCACAGTGGGGAGACCTGACCAACACTCCTGAGCCAGGTGAGCAAGGTCAACATCAACAGCGAGAAGTCGTGTGTGTAGCATGAACCCTGATATGCTGTGATGAGAATGGCATTTCACCTCCGTGATCTTCCTTCCCGAAACTCATAACCCCAGCCCAACCATGAGAAAAAACATCAGACAAGTCCCAGTTGAGAGACAATCTACAAAATTCCTGACTACTACTCCTTTAGATTGTCCTCAAAACCAAGGAAAAAGTCTGAGAAACTATCGCCTCTCAGAGGAACTTCGAGACAAGATGACAAGATGTAATGGGGTTCCCTAGCTGGGATCCTAGAAGAGGAAAAAGGACATTAGTGGGAAAACAATGGGTAAAGAAATGGCATTAGTTAATAATGATATAGTGATACTT
Organism: Myotis davidii; assembly: GCF_000327345.1. Taxonomy (NCBI): domain Eukaryota; kingdom Metazoa; phylum Chordata; class Mammalia; order Chiroptera; family Vespertilionidae; genus Myotis; species Myotis davidii. The sequence goes on along the minus strand of NW_006297815.1, from coordinate 777,297 downwards.
ATTTCTTAGTTGTGACTATGACTATCCGATATTAACAATGAGGGTAACTGGGCTTGGATAGCTGGGACCTCTCTATAGTATATTCACAACTTTTCTGTAAATCTAAAACTATTTAACATTAAGAGTTTGCTTAAAACAACAACTGAAGATTCAAAGGTATTAAGCAAGTGGCCCGAGATGACACACCTAGAAAACGCAGGGCAGGGATTGGAGCCCAGGGAGGGCATTTGAACGCCAAGGGCACCACACGTCTAGGTCATGGGGACCTGAGCGTGTCTACCCCTCCCCCTGTCTGCCTGGCTCCCTGAGGTGCAGGAGTGCAGAGCATGCACGGAGAGTGAGCTGCTTTGCTTCTCAATGGCCGCGTCGGCAGGATGGCTATCCGTGAGCCTCTCTCGGTGGTGACCTTGATTTAATTTGACCAGGACGGTACCAGGCTCAGAGTTTGGGCGTATGGAATGCAAAAAAGTGATAACAGCAGTGCTTTTTCTAAGCGCATACGTGGCATTTTCCGTGGGAGAGGCACTTCCCAAAGTGCTTTACCTGTATGGCTCACTGAACCCTTACGACACCCTCTGCGGTAGGTCCTGTTCCAAGGCTGTTACGTTCTCCAGCCGGCTTTTCTCACACTATAGGGTGTCCTGGAAATAATTCCATGTGCTAACGTGAAAACCCACCTCGTCCTTCTGAACTGCTGGGTGGGGCTCCGCTGAATGGACGGACCACATTTCATTAGCTGTGACCCACTCGCGGAACTTCGGTGTTTTCCAGTTTCTCACTGGGGTGACTGGCATCCGTGCACAGGCTCTTGGCGGGTGTCTCTCTGAGTCAGAAAGCGCGAATTCTTGGGGGCCAGGACTGCACGGTGCCTCACCCGTGTCCCCCGGGTCCCTGCCTCTGTCTTCGCCAGCTGGTTCCGCTCAGACCCCCCAGGATTCTCACACTTTGACCCAGGGAAGCCATTAGCAGGGTTGAGAGGCATAGGACCCCCTTCCCCAAGAGCTCGGCACCGTCCTTACGTCCTCGCCCTGTCCCCCTCCCCCACTGCAGGTAACTCAATCCAGGTCAGCTGGCGGAGTATGAGGTAGTGTCTCGCTGAGCGTCATGGTATTTTACCAAGTCCGAAATGTGATCGCTACTGTTGTCACACTCTAGCGCCCCCAACAATCCCCTTGCAAATGAGAAATAAAGAGCAGGGAGCCCTGCCCAGGGGGCCGGAGCCTGTGACCCCCAGAGCAGCGTTTGAGCCTGAGCAAAGGACTGGAGGGCAATAGGGAGGTGTTTTTCCAATTTCAGGCAAAGCAAAGGGCTGGGGGGCAATCCGCTATTCATTTCATTTTCTCTGTGCTCTGTCAAGTCTGCGTTGGCTTTTAAATACAGTTTTCATTACTATGCCAGGAGCACTGGTCCTAAGACCCTTCCATCACTGTCCGATGGCTGTGATCAGAGGTTTCAAACTCGGATGCCCTCAGAGGCCAAGTGACCAGGCGACGTAAAATGAAGAAAACTCAGGAGACACTGGGGAACTGACGTCCCAGCCATCGACTGTCAGGATATAGGAACGCAAGCCCTACGTTGCCGGGGCTTGTAAATTCTCAAAGTAGCTGAAAGTCTGAGGCAGAGCCAGAGACACGGAGACTCCCTGGGTTTACACCCTGGTTATGGTTTCCAGAAACAAATGTTAAGTGCACTGTGGCTAAATAAGCTCTGTCTCCCGGCCAGCTTGTAAGCTCTTCCCTAATTGAATTTACTAGCATAACTGATAAGTTGTCAGCTTAGTTGTTTTATCCCTCAATATCCCAATAGAATTTCCTGTGATGATGGAAATACATGCACCATCTCCTATGGTAGCCACCAGCTCCATTTGGCTATTGGGCACTTGAAATCGGAATAAGGGTGAAAAAATAAAAGAAAGAAACATTGAATTGAGGAACTGAATTATGAAGTTTATTTCATTTTAGTTAATTTAAATATAACTATAGATAACCACATGCAGCTAATTGCTACAATATTAACATGACAGTGAGATTTTTTTAACTTTGGGGTGCACCATAGAACTCAGCTACTTTGGGGAGGGACTACTAAATTATACCTGAGACCACCAAACATGAATGGAAAGAAAGGAAATATGAAATAATGAGCAGAAGAGGTTTTAGCTGTAGGCCAGTTATCTGCTTGCTCCAGAGGGGTCCCTCGCTGTCCCCCGTTTTTCCAGCACTCCCCAAAGAGTTTCACAACTGGGACCGCCATTTACTGTCCACAGTGTTCTTTGCAATAATAAGAACTCACATTTATGTACCACCTACTGCGCGCCAGGCATCCCACTTTTCCTCCCGTCAACCCTGTGACAAAGGTCCCATCGTTACCTCCATGTACCAGCCCGACCTCTGGTTGCTCGAGGTCACACAGCTGGGTCATGGTTGGGTCCGGGACCCAAACCCAGGCGGTAAGATTCTGGAGCCTGAGCTCTGAACGGCTGGCACAGCAGGCTCACAGGTTTTGCCGCATCAGCATATCCAGATGCGCTCTCCGATGGAGGTGGAGTTGGCAGGATTGGCGTGTATTGCCTGTAGCTTCTGTGGGGTGCGTAGCATCGCTCTTAACTCCTGGTTGCAAAGTGACAGAAACCCAACCCCTCTAGCTTAAACTGAAAAGGTATCAGTTTCCTGTGGCTGCTGTAACAAATTACCGCACACTTAGTGGCTTAAAACAACACGAGTGTATTCTCTTTCAGTTCTGGAAGCCAGAAGGCCAGCGTGGGTCTCGCTGGGCTGCAGGTGTCGCGGGGTGGTTTCTCCTGGAGCTCTGCGGGGAAGTCTGTCCTTGGCCTCTTCGGCTTCTTCTTGTATTTCTTGGCTTCTGGCCTCTTCCTCCATCTTCAAAGGGCACCACTCCAATCCCCTTATCCTCTCTGTCATCAGATATCCCTCTGCCTCGTATTTACAGGACCTTCTGATTACATTTGGGGCCACCCGGAGAATCCCGATAATCTCCCCACCTCAAATCCTTAACTTAGTCACATCTGCCAAGTCCCTTTTGCCATATCAGTTTTCAGGGATCAGAACGTGGACATCTTTGGGGGGCCCTTTATTCAGCCGACCATGGTCCAGGGGGCCTGGTTTCAGTTATGGCTGGATCCAGGAGACCAAACCATGTGAGCCCTCCCTCCAGCTCCCAGAGAGCACCTCTTTTCCAGAAGCCCCAGCCAGAGACCCAGGGCTCATTCCCATTGGTCCAGCTTAGACCACATGCTCTCCCCGAAGCAATCACTTTGACCAGAGGGATGCCAGGTCCCTTTGATTGGTTGAACCTGGGTTATGTGCCCACCTTCATCATTCCCCGCCCTGTGGTCTTAACCCACATTTGATAAGGTGTTTCCCCAAGGGAACTGAGAGACTAACGGGGGTCGCAAGCAGCATGTCCTCGGAGTCTACTGAATGGCAAGCCCTGGGAATAGTGCCTGGCCTATAGCAGGTGCTCAATAGGCAATGACCACAGATCATGGGACGTAGAGGGGACTTGGGAAGGGGGTACATCCAGAAGCTAGTGCTAGAAGAATACACGGTTTACTAAGTAGGTGAGGGTAGGAGAGAATTCCAAGCAGAGGAAACACCTGGAACAAAGCGAAGGTTTCCGCCATATGTCCTGGTGTACCTGGGGGTGGTCCCACTGTGGGCCTGTCCTCCCAGTGTAATATTAAGAGCAGCCCCTTTTACTTGCAAAACTATCTTGGTTTGCATGATAAATTATATCCTTATAGCCCATTGTTTATAAGGAAACCAAAGGTAAAAGAGGAATGATACTTTGCCCAAGGTCATCGACCTTGAGGGGCAAAGCTCAGTAGAATTCAGGGCTCTACTCCCAGTCCAGTGCTCATCCCACCCCTCCTTTATGAAACCAGTTCTTAAAGGTGGCATCTAACTAACCAGTCACATTTCTCCCTCTTTTCCTCTTCTTGCCAAATTCTCCGTAGGATTGTGACCAGATCCACGTTGATGATGTCTCATCCGATGACAATGGCCAAGATTTAAGGTAGGAATGGGTGGAGGGGAGTCCACTATGCCCCTTTGGATTGGTCATCGCACTGGCCTTTCACTAGGAAGTGGAGAGGCGTCCGAGGGGAGGCGGGTGGCGTGGGCTGGTTATCAGAACAAGACACGCCTGCTTCAGCCAGAACTGGGACTTGTGTTTCTCTGCGCCCAGAAATCACACCTGCACCCTGCAGCCTCCTCCATATCCCCTCAAGTCACTGAGGCCGAGATTTTCACAAATTCTCTGTGAGCCTACTTATGTTTCTCTCTCTGTTTCCTGTTTACTAAAGTAATACATGCATATTTAAAAAAATTCAGCTGTGGCCAGTGTGGCTCAGTTGGTTGAGCATTGTCCCATGCACCTAGAGATCTGGTTCCAGGTCTAGGCACATGCCAGTAGTGGGTGTGCAGTAGGCAGCCTATCAGTGGTTCTCTTCGGTTGACCTCTCTCTCTCCCTCCCTCCCTCTCCCCCTCTCCCCCTCTCTCCCTCAGTCCTTCACCAGTGAAAGCCAAATAGTCTCCCCAAACCAATCACATAAAACACCCTACTCCTACTTAGCACACACACCTCCAGGTTCCATGCCAATCTCCTCCAACCAGAGCTAAATAAATACCTTTCTTTTTTTTTTTTTTTAATTCAACCACTCCTGACCTTGCCTCCCAGAATCACCACCATTAAGAGTTTGGTATAGCCGAAGCCGGTTTGGCTCAGTGGATAGAGCGTCGGCCTGCGGACCGAGGGGTCCCGGGTTCGATTCCGGTCAGGGGCATGTACCTGGGTTGCGGGCACATCCCCAATGGGAGATGTGCTGGAGGCAGCTGATCGATGTCTCTCTCTCGTCGATGTTTCTAGCTCTCTATCTCTCTCCCTTCCTCTCTGTGAAAAATCAATAAAATATCAAAAAAATTTCTATATGTGACACAGCAGCAGAGTTAAGTTAGGGTTTTTCAAAATGCTGACAAGTCGAGCTCAAAAGGTTCGCCATCACTGTCCTAGCCAGTTTGGCTCAGTGGATAGAGCTTCGGCCTGCAGACCTAAGAGTCCTGGTTCAATTCCTGGTCAGGGCACATTCCTGGGTTGTGGGCTTGATCCCCAGTAAGGGGCGTGCAGGAGTCAGCCAATCAATGATTTTCATCATTGATGTTTCTATCTCTCTCCCTCTCCCTTTCTCTCTGAAATCAATAAAAAAACACTTTTTTAAAAAAAGAGTTTGGTATATATTCTTCTAAAGTTGTATTGCATTCTTTAGCATACATATATTATCCTATATAATAAAAGCCCAGTGACTGAATGGCAGAATGACCAGAACAACGGGTCAACCAGTCGCTATGATGTGCACTGACCACAGTGGGAGTGCCGCTCGGCTGACCGGGATGAGCAGCGCTCCCACAGCAGGAGCAGCCGCTCAGCGGGCGGGTCCACAGCCACTCGGCTGACTGGGATGAGCGGCACTCCCACAGCTGGCCGATCCCCACAGGCCACGCCCCCCCACCAGTGCACAAATCCTGTGCACCAGGCCTCTAGTCCTATATAATAAAAGGCTAATCCTATATAATAAAAGGCTAATATGCAAATCGACCGAACGGCAGAATGACCAGTTGCTATGATGTGCACTGACCACCAGAGAGCAGACGCTCAACACCAGAGCTGCCCCGTGGTGGTCAGTGCGCTCCCACAGGGGGAGCACCATTCAGCCAGAAGCCAGGAGAGCGCAGCAGCAGTGGCCAGAGCCTCTTCTGCCTCCACGGCAGCACTAAGGATTTCTGACTGCCAGCTTAGGCCCGCTCCTCAGGGTTCCGTTTTTTTAAGTTTCCCCTGTAGCTGGCTTGGAATTTAGAGCAGTGCTCCTCTGAACCTTGTCTCCTGTTGCGCTGTCTGGTTCCTCACGACCCAAGGGGGTTTTCGCCCGCGGCATTAAAGCGAGCGCGCTACTCCGTGGTTTACCCCCAAAGCTTCTGGTGGGGAAGGAACGCAGTGCTCCCTGAAGAGCTGGGGTTCCCACGCTCACGCTGTGGCTGCGTGGGTGGGAACCGCCCCGTTGTCCCCCTGGCTCCCAGCGGCCACTCTGGTTAATTCTGTGTGCAGCTCTGACTGCGCCCCAGTCTCCGCACGTGAACGCCTTGGCCCAGCAGCAGCATTCAGGGCAGGGGTTCTACCTGCCAAGCACCAGCAATCCACTCTACCTCCGGGAACAAGTAAACAAATTAAAATAGGGAATTTCTGTGGCAGGATACGGAGGTGCTCACAGAAGGGGGGCAGGGGCAGCAGGCTGGCCTGAGAAGGGAGGGGGAGCAGGGCAGATTTGGGGAGCACAGTAGTGGGAACCGGTTTTCTTATGGACTCTTCTGTCAGGATGAACCAAATCCAACCTTTTTTTTTCATCCAGAAATTCTAAAGGGAGAAAGACGGGCTTTCCCTAGTGTGGCCACTGCATACAGGGAAGGGCTAGTCCCCCCAAAAAGAAAATAGACATCTTATTTCCCACCAAAGAAAGGGAAATGGGCGCTGATTAGGCAAGAGCAAAAGGCGCCCCGATCCTATGGGGAAGCTGGTAACACTGTGGTCCTCCTGCTCCCAGATAGATGTGCACGCACACGGCACCTCACACACTCGGGGGCCTGTGGCCCCTGAGCCCCACCCACGGTTCCAAGGGCCCCCCTTCCCACATTAACACTGTCTCTTCTCCCTCTCCCGCCCCCTCTCCCTCCCCAGCACGTACAACTTCTCAGCCGATGGCTTCCACAGCTCCGCCCCAGGAGCCAACCTGTGCCTGGGCTCCGGCGTCCACGGCGGCGTGGACTGGATGAGGAAGCTGGCCTTCCGCTACCGGCGGGTCAAGGAGATGTACAACACCTACAAGAACAACGTGGGCGGTGAGTGGGCCAGAAGAGGGCCGTCCACGGTGGTCACCGGCCTGTCGGTGCTCGGGCCACACCCCCCACCGAGGGAGATGCACCGAGGATGGCCACCATCACTCACGTCGCCCGCTCTGTGCCAGGCACTGCTCTGAGAGGATTGCACACATCCCCTCGCTCAGTGCCATCCTCATGCTGCCCCTGGGAGGGGGCACTAGTGTGTCATCACCATCACTGTGAGGGGAGGAAGCTGAGGAGTAGAGGAAGCCTCTTGCCCAAGGTTACAGAACCCACCCCACGCCTCACTCACAGCCACTGCTTCTCAAAATGTGGTTCCCGGGCAGCAGCGTGGGCATCGCCTGGAGGTGCTAGAAACGCAGGCCTCTGGGCCCGCACAGACCTGGGAGCCGGAAGCTCTGGGTGGGCCCGGCCATCGGGGTGTGTCACCTCCTCCAGGTGACTCTGACCCTCGTTCCAGTTTGGGGTTTCAGCCCTCGCTGCTCAGATTGTGGTCAATGGACCAGCCGCCTGAGCGTCACCTGGGTGCTTGTTAGGTGCCAGGACGCCAGGTAATCTGTGGAAACAAAGTCAGAGAAGCCCTGGGAGCCACTGGTTCTCGACCTTGGCTCCTGTTGGCGCCACCGGAGGGATGTCTGATCTGATTTCCTCAGTCTGCCTGCAGCCCGGCATCGGGATGCATAAAATCCCCTGGTGACTCGAATGTACGCAGAGGTGAAGGCTGCCGGCTTCGGAGCAGGAGAGCGGTGCTTCATCGCACTGAAAAGCAGTCGGGGAGGGGCTGGGGGCAGGTAGCTCACAATCCCCAGGCCCTAGATCATCACCCTCTCAGTCAGCGGATCTTAACGAGATGGTATCTTCCGGAGGCATTTGGAGTGTCTTGATTGTCCCAATATCTGGAACTAGCTACTGGCCCATAAAGGGAAAAGCTAATAGCGTCTACCATATACACGTGGCCCCGAAGCTCCGAGGGCTCCCTCCTCCACCCCAGAGGGTCTCAAACCAGATAGAATCCACGTCCAATCCCAGTGCTGACACTTCTATGTCAATCTCTCGGAGCCTCGGTTTCTAAGTCTATGAAATGGGGCTACAAAGAATTCTGCTTCCCTGGGTTAGGGAGAGGTTTGTTGTTACTGCATATAAAAGGCATGTCTCCGTGCCTGGTATACAGCAGGCACTCAATAACAAATGGTAACATTTATCACTAGTTCCTTCCAGTTTTGCTTGGGAGTTTTTCGGGATCTCCTGTGTCTTCCACTTTCCCAGAGGGACTGTCAGCTCTTCAGGACTTCCTGTCTCGCCTGTGGCTGAGCCGAATGCAGTCCTGGGAATAACTAATGTTGGTTGAGCACTTACTCTATGCCAGACTTTGTTTTGAGGGCTTTTCATCTAATAGTTTATTTGCTCTTCACAAGATCCCTATAAGTTAAGTGGTTTTATCATCAATGTTGTGTGAGGGTGGAAACTGAGATCAGAGAGGTTAAGTTACCTGCCCAGCATCACACAGCTGGGGCCAGCGGCTCCACCACCTCACCCACACTCATGGCCCCTCGCACCCATCTATTGACTACAGGAGTGAAGCAGGGAGCTGCGGGGTCAGCCCTGCTCGCTCACCCAGCCCTACAAGGAGAAAGGTGGGAGGAAGGGAGCTTGGGTGGAGAGACAGGGATGGAGTCAGCCAGCGGAGGCCATCTGCTCCCCATCCAGGTTAAGCCCCAGGAAATACCCAGGGTTTCTGTCAGGCTGCTGTGCTTTCCCATAAACGGAGGGGAAATTACCCGACGTGTCAACAGGCCGGGAGCTCACGGCTGGCAGGATGCCAGTGGGCAGCCCCTCCCTCTCTCCCCAGTGCAGCCTCTGTTGCCTCCTCCCCCACCTCCGAGCTGATTCTGCATCACAGAATTAGCCTGCTGAGGCTGCAATGGAGCCTGAGGAATATAGCCTTCTAGCCAGGTACTTAGCTAAAAAAATCATCATTCTTATTACTGAGATCTTCATAGTGTTATTGTATTAATTATTGAAGAGAGAAATGGCTAGTAGAAGGCAGCTAGCCATGTCTGCCACAAATAGCAAACGAAAAGCCCCAAGAACAATAGAACTGGTGCTTTTCAGGAAAAAAAGAAGCCAGTGTGGCTGCCATGAGGGGGCATGTGGTCAGGGAAGGGATGAGAGAGGCCAGTGCCTGGATGGCACAGGGCCTTGTAGGCCACGGGGAGGGTCTTCTGCGTGGAGATGATGATGTCTAAATAGGACAGGCACGAGGCAGCACCTTGTCCCGTTGAATTCACTCTTTCTCCAACACAAACCGATTCCTCGCCAGCCATGCTAGCCCCGGCTGTAGGGCTAGTACTGTGGCATAAACAAGACCGACTTGGTTCCTGCCCTCACAGAGCCAACCATCCAGTGGCTGAGGCAGACACCACACAGTAATCACACAGATACACTTTAAGTTACAGTTGTGAGAAGAAGAGGTACAGTGTGTTGTGAGAACATAAAATAGGAAGAACTGACCAGAATAGGCCTTCCAGAATTAATGACATTTATGATGAGTGTGAAGGATTTAGCAAGGCAAAGGGGCGAGGTCAGATAAGATGAGTGGGCCCAGCCGACGACGTGGCTCAGTTGGTTGAGCATCATCCAGTGCACTGAAAGCTTGTGGGTTCTATCCCCAGTCTCACCTCTCCCTTCCTCCCTCTCTCCCTCTCTAAGCATGTCCTCAGGTGAGGATTAAAGAACGAAAAAGATAAGAAGAGTGGTTCAGCCCTACCCGGTTTGGCTCAGTGGATAGAGTGTCAGCCTGCGGACTGAAGGGTCCCAGGTTCGATTCCAGTCAAGGGCATGTATCCTCAGTAGGGGGTGTGCAGGAGGCAGCTGATAGATGTTTCTCTCTTATCGATGCTTCTAACTCTCTGTCCCTCTCCCTCTCTGTAAGAAATCAATAAAATATTTTTTTTAAAAAGAAGAAGAAGAAGAAGAAGAGTGGCTCAGGGTCAGAAATGAGGTATGGGAGGGTCCTGAGGCAGGAACATGCTTGGTGTTCCAAGGACAATGAGGAGGCCACTCGGCTGGCATGGAAGGACATCAGGGCAGTGGGGCAGGGCCATGGGCTGTTGAGTCTGCACACGATCTAAGGACAGTAATGACTGAGAGATGACAGTCAGATTTCGAAACACTGTATGGGCTCGGGGTCAGCTGCCTGTCTCCATTATTCCTCTCTACTGTGAGCCAGTCACAAAGCCCCACAAAACCTGTTTCTTTAACTGGCTCACGGTTAGCCGCTAACCTAATGTTATATCTCAATGTTAAAAAATAAAAAGTGTCCGCTTCTGGGGTCCATGTAACAATAAAAAGAAATGTCATGTTAAAAGCAGAGGCCCCTGCATACAGTAAGCACTCAATAAATGTTAGTCTTTTATTTATTTATTAACTTTCGTCTCCACTGTAACAGTGCAGGCTCTATAGCTGGGATGCTTTGTTTGCCCCTGTATGTTCTGTGCCTGTCACGATGTTGACCATGCAGAAGGCACTTCTTGAGTTTTTGTTGGACGGATGGATGAATGGGTCAATCAGTCAATCCCAAAATAAGATTAAGATTACTGGACTGCAGTTGGCTTTGGGGGTCATCTGATTTGAAACCTCAAGGTAGCTAGGCTCCCCTTCCCTCGGCCTACCCCCTCCCAGGCCTTTGTAAAATGACAACTACCCCATCTTTCTTTCCCGTGTCCAGGCTTGATAGGCGCTCCCAAAAGAGAGACCTGGCTGCAGCTCAGGGCTGAGCTGGAAGCTCTGACCGACCTCTGGCTGACCCACTCCCTGAAGGCACTGAACCTCATCCATTCCCGGTAAGTGGGAGCCCTGGTTTTCCTTTCTCCCATTTCCACACTCAGGGGAAGAGGACGCTCCAGATTCTCACTGGCACTTTCCAGGCATTTGATAAAGATGAGTTCACCATGGACCCCTTGTGCCGCGGCTGAGCAAGCAGCTGCCCTGACTTCTGAGGGCCTGGCTTTGTGGTCCCTTGGAGTTCTGATCTACAGTCTCCCTTGTCCTCAGGCCCAACTGTGTCAACGTGCTGGTCACCACCACTCAACTAATCCCTGCCCTGGCCAAAGTCCTGCTGTACGGACTGGGCTCTGTGTTTCCAATCGAGAATATCTACAGTGCAACCAAGACAGGTAAGGGGGGCCCAGCCCTCCGGCGACGCGGGCGGGGTTAGCCTACCGCCCCAGGCATGGAAAGTTCAAGGAAGACGGCACTAGTGATGTTCCAGAACCTGTCCAAGGGCATGACTCAGGTCCCCAAAACAACCCTTACCACCCACCAGCTTTAAGCTCTGCTTCTAGGGAAATTGGTTAGGAACAGTTTTCCATAGTTAGGGTAATTGCAAACCTGCTCTAACAAACACCCCAAATAAAAGGCTTCCATCAGCATCAAAGCTGATTTCTCCCTCCCAGGTCCACCGACCAGAGGGCAGTGATCCAGGTTGGTGAGTGACCCTCTCCTGATACTCACCCAGAATCCAGGTTCTTCCCATTTTATTTTCCACCCTCCCTTACGGCTTTATCCTCACGTATGTGGTCAGATCAGGGTCCTGCCACGTCGACATGCCAGTTTATGCAAAGCTGGAAAAGGGGAAGGTGCAATGCCCATCCAATATTTTAAAGCCAACATTCAGAAGGAGTACAAGTTACTTCTGCTCACTGTAGTCCCATGGCTACAACTAGTTGCAAGGGAGGCTGGGAAATGTAGTCCATAGCTAAGTGACTGTGAGCACAGGTAGTACTCACGGAATCTCGTTACTGAGGAAAGCCATTCCCTCCACAGCATGGTACATAAGGGGATTTTCATTTAGGTGATACAAGCATCAAATTACCTTGAATTTAAGCTTGAACCACATAGAGAGAAAAGCGTTTTCGGTTCTCTTTTCAGGAGAGAGTCTCCATTTAGTGCTCACCTGCTTTAACACCTCTCCAACGCTTGGTAATCTCCCTTACTAACAAAGAGAGCAAGCCTTAGGCTCAAAGCTTTTATGAGATAAGAGAATTTAGTAACTAAAAATTAACAGTATCAAGGCAAGTAATACTGGTTTGCTTGGGTTTGTTTTTTATGTGTGGGGGAACTGGGGTTTTTTATTCTTATATCACACAAAAAAACTAAATACAATATAAATAATTCAAAAATAAACCTTTGGGGGTGGAGGTGGAAGCGGGCATGGAGGGGATAAATGGAGATGGAAAACTAAAATAAATAATCTGGTTAAGATGTTTTTAATTAGAAGTGTTTACCCTTGTGGGGTTTTTTTTCTGGAGATAAAAAACCAATGTGTGGTACTTTAGAAGCATTTCCTTAGAGCAATTTTTGCCTTTACTAAAATTCTAGATGTGAACATCACCTAGAAGTGCCTTTAGATTTTGAAACCATAGGAAGTCAGGCCCCAGATGGCGATGAGAGGTTCTGCCGCGGACCCCTGTGTCAGAGGAATCAAATGCCGTCGGAGAAGTGGCAGAGCGACTCCCGTTTTCCACTTGGCGAGCCTGAAGATCAAAGAACTGCAACAGTCCAAGTTGAGATGATAGGACAGGAATTTGGTCACCAGCTCCCTGTTCTAACCTAAAAACCATATTTTTCAAGTCAGGTTCTGCCCTGATCGTCTGCATAACAAACATCCCGACACTGGGTGGCTTACAGCAACCAGTTTTCATTTCCCACTCCGGGTTGGGGAGTCAGCTATGGTTCTGCCGGGCTTAACGCCAGGCTCCGTCTGCTCCTCATCGTGGAGCCCGCGGCCACCAGGGCCACGCTCCCCCCATGGCAGAAGTGAAGGAAGCCAAGGCAGACCCCCACACCCATTTCTCACGGCAGGTCCCTAACACACCACTGGTCCAACAAGTCACATGGCCTCACGCTGAGGCTGAGCAGGCCTGACGTAGGGGAAGCCTTAGCAGAGAGCCTGGTATATAGTGAAGTCAGAGAGTGGCAGTCCCTCGTTATTAGTGCTGTTTTGTTGTTGTTATGGTTACCAAACTTGCTGACACAATCTTAGGATGAACTAAGATGTGAATCCATCGTGTCTGGACTTATGCTGCTGCCCAGACACTGGGAAGAAGGTGACTAGGGGAGGCGGTCATCACAGGTGGGCCTGGGGAGCCTGGGCAAATCGCCCCACCCCTCGAGCCTCGTGACCACATCTGGAAAAGGGGTCCGTCACTCCTACCCAGACAGCTGCATAGGCTCCGGAGCGGCTGCAAACCCCTGTACTGCCTCTTCTGCTGCGTCCCCCTGGGCAGGCCACTGAACCTCTCTGCGCCTCTGGTTGTCATCGGTCACATGGGGATGACAGCATTGTGAGCCTCGGTTGCTGGAGGGTGAGATGATGAACGCTTGGCCCTCAGGAGGACGGTGCACCCAGCAAAGGCTCAGCCGGCGCCTCACTCACCGCGCTCTGTGCCTCACCAGCTTCTCTCCTCCCTCTCCTTCTTCAGGGAAGGAGAGCTGCTTCGAGAGGATAATGCAGAGGTTCGGCCGGAAAGCCGTCTACATCGTGATTGGTGACGGGGTCGAAGAGGAGCAGGGAGCGAAAAAGGTACTTCTTCCACCTCGCAGCTGCTTTTGCTCCTCTCCTGAGCCCTTTCGTGGTTTTCTGGGCTCTGTGCACACCTGCTGCTGCCTGGGCCCCACTCCCGGCTCTTTGCGGGGCGACCCTTTCCCATTTGCACATCGCAGAAGCATCCTGAGCAATTTCCTCCTGCAAATCCCCCTCCGTGCCTTTGGCCGCCGCCCTGGTAGCCCTGGATTGTTTCTGGGACAACTGCTCCAAGCGGGAGACGCTCTGTCGCGGCAGGCTGGTGGGGGGCTGGTGCACGTGTGTCTTTTATTTAATTCTTACTGATCATATGTTCCAGGAACCCTTCCCAGTTAATAAAGACAGCATTAAGCTAATGAAAAGGAAAGCCCCGCATCTGTGATCTCAGGCCCGAGAGGATAGGGGCAGGGGGCTCTGGTAGCTGCAGCTCTGTTCTTGGAAAAGAAACAGCTGCCAAAGGCCTGGGTCTGGGCCTGTCCACAGCGTCCCAGAGACCTGCACCCTCATCCCAGAGGCCTGGGAAGTGGATTGTTAATGTCACGGAGCTTAACTTGGGGACCTGGTTTCCTCCCTTTCCCGGCAACCAATTCCAAGGAAATGCAGCCACGTTTAGGGTCTCAGAGGATGAGCTGCATAAGGAGAGGGAAGGCCCCTCGGGTGTGGGAGAGGGGCTCCAGAGAGGTGTGCTGGGAACCTGTGCATCCACTGCTCCCTCCCCCTGGAAGGCTCCTTCCCCCCCTTCCCCCCCCCCGCCCCCATCTTTCAGGTCTCAGCCCAGCAGTCCTTCCTGCATGAAGAGTTGTCAGACCACCAGCTCCCCCTCTGCCCTTCCAGCTAGATCAGCCCTGCCTATGACTCCCCCTTCCCCACCCCCCATGGTCCTTAGTCTTTCTTCAGGACATTTTCCTCACTTGTCATGAGAGGATTATCTATGTACTCAGTGGCTTAATGGCAAATCCTCCAGCTACAGTGTAAGCTCCATTAGCTGAGCACCTACTGTGTGCCTAGGTGCCGGCCACTGTTGTTGGGGATTCCGCAGTGAGCAGAACAGGGCTCTCACCCCTCACTCGGCTCACAGGCTGGGACAGTAAGCACCTAAGTGTGATGTGCTGTCAGGTAGTGAGCAGAGCTTTGGGGGAAAACAAAGCAGAGAATGGGAACAGAGGGGACTCTAGGGGTGGGGCAGGTTGCAAGTGTAGTTAGTGGCCAAGGCAGGCCTCCCTGTGAGGTGACATCTGATTAAAGTCGGGAGGAGGAAGAGAAGTGAGCCAAGTGGATATCAGAGGGAGGGCATTCCAAGAGAGGAACCGAGATGTTCAAAGGCCTGCGGGCTGGAGCCCCTGCAGGGAGCCAGCGTGGCCACAGAGGCAGCCAGGCAAGTGGGAAGTGGGGGAGGAGGAGGGAGGGGAGCCCTTGGGAGGACCTCAGCTTTCACTCTGAGCACTTGCTTTAAGAGGAAGTGCTTTCACTTTTATTTTTAT
>NW_006297815.1:753518-762147 GCF_000327345.1 Myotis davidii | reverse complement strand
TCATTAGTAACAAAGAAACAGAATTTCTGGAGGATGAGGCCCAGAAATCAGGATTTTAAAAAGATTCCCAGGTGATTCTAATGTGCAGCCCAGGTTGAGAACCACTGGTTTAGAGAGGAAAGTATTAAATTAATGACAGTAACAGCTGATACACAAGGATATGGCCAAAGTGGTGGCCTGAGTCACGGGAATCGTCCATGAGTCACTGGAGTCCCAGAAGCGCGTGCCACGCCCAGGGTACGGTCTGGTCAGCGCGGTGAGACTGCCTGCGGCCCACTGCCAGGGCCCGGGGGCGTCGAGAGCCCCTCTCCCTCTCCCAGGGCAGATGGAGTGGGAAGCTCTGCCCTAAGCCGTGACACTGAATGTTGAGCTTTGGGTTGGAGAGCAGCTTCGGCTTGTGGCCCTGAGCACGCCCTCTCGTTCTCACCTGGAGAAAGTCAGGGCCATCCTTGGACCAGTCACTGCCAAGTGCCCAATTGGATAGGGCACAGATATTTTTAAACGGCCCCTTTCTTATCCTGAAGTGAAATACTAGTGATAGTATGACCTATGACTGCCCAAAACATCAGTATCTAATGATTCTATTAGAGAAATAATGGGAAAATTATTTACATTCATGGCCTTAACTACAACTCTCTATTACTGCCATTATCGTTTTATTTCCTCCTTAAAACCTCCCTGCAACGAGGGGGTTATTCCACTTCATTTTGCAGGAGACAGATTTGAGACTCAGAGGGGTTAATTAATTTACTTAAGGTCACACAACTACTAAACTGATGTGCGTTTTGCTCCAAGCACCTGGCAGGGAGGAGACAGACTTAGGAGTTTCTAACACAGTCGGACTACACCCCTGAGCTGACTGGGGCGCACGCCCCCACACCCCGACTCCCCTGAAACCCTCCCCAGTGTCGGAAGCAGCAGCCCTGCCCACTAGTGAGGAGCGCTGTGTGCCAGCGGCTCTCCTGGCCCGGTGGGTGGGAGTCATTAGCCCCGGCCGCCAGACACCTGGGCAGCGTGAAATATGGCGACAGGACAGAGGGCTTTGTTTCGGCTGACAGTGTTGTTAATATCTCCATTTTAGTGGGTCATTTGTCTCCACCTCTCCACACGTGATAAATCCACCTGCGCTCCGGACCCATCAGGCCCGGGAGGGAGGCGACCAAAGTATCCCCTCCCTCCTTTGCTCATATCCTCCCGGAAAAATGAATGACCGTCTTTACAGGGGGACAGGAGTGGCCAGGTGGCGACCAGAAGCCACCCTGGCAGAGGAGGGAAGGGTGGGTGGGGCGAGGAGAGCGTGGGGAGCTGGGCGACTGGAAGCCATTAAGAGATGGCATCTGCCCTGATGGATAGCATTCTGCTTCCCTGGAGCAAGAGAACGTGCTCAATTCTGCCCAGCTAGCAGCCCACCCTCTGTAAACGAGAGTGCGTGAGAGAGGAAGATGTGTTTGTTGAGGACTTTGCTTGACGAACTCACCTTCCTTCTCCTCCTCCCTGCCTCCCTCCTTCCCTTCCTCCCACGAATATTTCTTGCGCACCTATTATGTGCCCGGAGCCAGGGGTGCAGCAGCGAACCTGGCATCCAGGCTCCACCCCACCTCGGGCTTTGCACTTGCGATCTTCGGCCTTCTCATCCTCTGGGGCCTGCTTAAAGGTCACCCCTCCACAGAGGCCTCCCCTGGCCCAGCCAGCAAAGGGAGATACCCTCCCCTCAGCTGCTTTCTACCCTCCATTCTGTTTCCTTCAGAGCACTTACCACGAGATAAAATTATCATGTTTATTTCTCGTCTGTGGAAGTACCACCTGTGACTCCACTGAGACCCCCACAGGTGGTTGGTGGTTGCCGCCTGCCCCGAGGCCCCTTGGGGACACAGTGGTAGACAAAGCCGCTGCCCTCCGGGTAACCTCCTCCCCCCAACACCCTTTACTTAATCGGGTGCACAGAACCCCTTTTGCCATGTAAGGTCGCACATGCACGGGTTCTGGGGACCAGGACACAATCTCTCTGGGTGACGATTACCCTGCCCACCGTAGCCGGGAAGGACAGCTGCAGTTTCTACCCCGTGGGCCCGAACCTCAGGGCAGCAGGATTCTTACAAGAACCGCGGGCAGCCACTTGCTGCTTAGTCAATCCTGTAAGGCCAGTGGCTGTCTGGAGGAGGCTCGTAGCTGTTAGCTGCAGGCGGCAGGAAGCCCAGGCAGTGATGACGGGAAGCACTAGCTTACCCAATAAGATCGGGAGTAGCTGTGCCCGAGGACGTTCCGGGGGCACGAGCCTCCCTTCCCATCATTCTGCTCTACCCTTGGCCTTGTCTTCTCTGGTTTGTGGCTTCGTGGCCTCAAAACAGCTGCCACGGCTCCAGGCATCACATGCTAACATGACAGCATCCAAAGAGGAAGGGAAAGTAAGGAGCAAGGAATTCGCCTCAGGTGCTTCTCTCTAATCATGGAAGCAAACCTTTCCCAGACGTCCCCAGCCGACCTCCCTGTTGGCTTCAACAGGTCACACGTCAGGGAGATACCGGCCAAATCCCTGGCAAACAGGAATAGGGTCGCATTGCTCGCGTAAGTGATCACAGCTCCTCGCCTGCATCTGGGCACGACGCTGCCAGATTCAGGGTCTGGAAGCAAGGGATAAGGAAGGATGGCTATGGGGCAGGCAACCACTTTAGCCAATGGGTACATTTTCCAGCGACAACATACAGCCAGCTTTCTTCTCTGGAGCCAGACATGTCCTCTCTGTGCCTCAGTTTCCTCGTCTGTAAAATAAGATAGACACGTGCCCCTCTCGGAGGGTTCCTGATGGCATTAAACGAGTAGTGCATTGCATTACGACTATGATTACAATCATAGTTATCACTAGCTTGCACTAATTTAACTCTAGTTAAATAAAATCTCGTCTCTTTCTCCTCCCTCACTTGAAAAAGATGTTTTTGTTTTGAGTGTTTTTGTTTCTTTGGGTGACTCAGCAAGATAATAGAGCACCTAGCACAGTGTCTGGCTCAGTAACAGTAGGTTCAAAAGACTATTATTTACAATATTGTGTGTCAAAACATTGCATATCTTATTGTTTAAACTCTGAAGACCCCCCAAATTCATCCCTTCACATACATATCCTGCTTGTCCTGCCTGCCTCCTGACTTGGTCCTGCTTATACAACATATCCTTGTAGAAATAGACATGACGTACATACACATAATCATGACAGCAGCTGATATTCACGGAGCACTTAGTATGTGTGCACTGTGACTAGCCCTGGCGATGGGACACAGCACGTAGCTAACGTCTTACAAACAGCAGAGTGACTTGCTTCAGGTCACCCAGCAGGTGGCGGTAGAGCTGAGCTATGGACAGGACACTGCTCCTAACCCTCCTGTTGTGGAAGGAGTTCACGAACTTCTTTCCCACAGGAGTGATTTCAACATTAACACGCCCCTTCCCAGACCAGCCACCACTTCCGTTCTAGCTGCATACGACCTATACCAGCGATTCTCAACCTTCTTCATCTCGTGGCACGCGTAAACTAAATTCTGCGGCACGCCAAAAAAAATTTGTTGTTGATTTGACCAAAAAAAGGTGTAATTTTGATTCGTTCACACTGGACAGCTATTGTTGTGTGGCTGTTGTCATTTTTTTCTTTGGCAATCTAAGGGGAAAGAGGTCAGTGCCCCTGACTAAATAGTCAGGTATTGCATGCTTTACAAATTCTTGCAGCACAGCGGGTGAAAATCAATGACCTGTACTATTATCTACTTAATGTTTCCTTCCAATCAACTCACTTCTATTTAAGATTGGAAAACTGCCCTAGCTGGTTTGGTTCAGTGGGTAGAGCATTGGCCCGAGGACTGAAGGGTCTTGGGTTGGGGATCGAGTGCATGTGGGAGGCAATCAATCGTGTCTCTCACATCGATGTTCCTCTCTCTCTCTCTCTCTCTCTCTGTCCCCTCCCTTCTCCTCTCTCTAAAAATCAGTGGGAAGATATCCTCAGGTGAAGATTAACAACAACAACAACAAAATTTAATTACTTAATTAAAAATAAATTAAAATTGAAAAATTGATCCTGCCCTGGCCAGGTAGCTCAGTCGTCCCAATATGCCAAGGTTGCAGGTTCGATCCCTGGTCAGGGCACATACGAGCCTCAACCAGTGAAGGCACAGATAAGTGGAACAACAAATGACTCCCTCTCCAGCTCTCTCTCTGTCTAAAATTAATAAATAAGCCCGGCTGGTGTAGCTCAGTAGCTGAGCATCGACCCATGAACCAAGAGGACCCTGGTTCGATCCCCAATCAGGGCACAGCCCAGGTTTTGGGCTCAATCCCCAATTCGGGGCATGCCTGAGGCAGCCAATGGATGGATTCTCTCTCCCTCTCTCTTCCTCTCCCTGAAATCACTAAAAACACATTTTTTTTAAAAAAGTCAATACATAAAAATTAAAAGAAAGAAAACTTGACCCCATGGCAGTAACACAGCATCACTGGCTGTAAAGAAAAGGGAAAGAAAAACAAAAAAGTGACAAAGAAAACCAACGAACCTCCCCTCTTGCTCCCCGAGGCCCTGCACACGCTGTTCGCAGGGAGATGAGCAGGTGTTAGGGAGGGGCTGGCACCCGCGGAGATGTTCTCGGAGGAGCAGGACTGAGAACATTTTCAATCCGTAGCTTTCTCGCCGTGTGGTGAAGGCCACGCGGTCCCAGCGGAGGGGAGAGGATCAGGCAGCGCAGGACCAACTGATCAGAACAGGCCCAGCGGGGACCAAACCGGGGTGGCCTGACCGGTGGGTACCGGTTTGCTGACAACCTTCCGTGCCTCCCAGTCTGGAAAATGCCCACGGGCCCTGCTGCCTCGAGTTGCCCTCGCACTGGGCTCTAACGCTGGGCGTGGAGCAGGGCCTCACGGGGGGCTGGTGTCCTGTGTTCTGTGTTCCAGCACAACATGCCTTTCTGGCGGATATCCTGCCACGCCGACCTGGAGGCGCTGAGGCACGCCCTGGAGCTGGAGTATTTATAGCAGAACCCACGCAGCACCCCTGCCCGCCCAGGCGCCCCCCACCAGGCCCCTCGCCTCCCGCCAGACGCTGGACACCGGGCCGGGCCCCTGCAGCCGAGAGGAGCAGCCGGGACCGTCTCTGAAGCTGCTCTTCTCGTCCAGACGCGGGTCCGGAGCCGCAGAGCACCCAGCGGTGGCTTTGGGACGTTGAACTTTGGGGAGAAGGGCTGGCTGGGAGTCCAGACTTTCCTAGAGGCTCGCAGAGCAGAAGCGAGGCGTTGCTGATCTGGGGGAGACCTGGGGACGAGGCGGGGACAGGCTCGGGTTTTCTTCTTCTTCTTAATTTATGGACGAATCTCATTCCCCGCTATTATGTTCTCATTCCTGTGTCGTTGGTTTCCTTAGTCGTCGTCTGGTTTTGTGTTTTAAAGGGGCGTGTGGAGCGCCCGGGTTCTGAGGGAAGCACTCCGCTCCAAGGGTGCTCCGGGGGGACAATCATCTGTGAGCAGTCGGTGAGGGAGGCGATTCGGGGCTGTGGGGAGACTGTTGCTTATTTTTGTTTAAGGACCTAACCTGACGTCGTGTGGACAGTGCACGTGCCTTATGCTGCCATCTTGTTTTCTAGGGAGAGGGGACCCTGGGGAGGAGGCGGTACTTTGTGATGGAGAAAAGGCATTAAATAAAACCACGTTTACATTTTGAACTGGGTAGGGTGTCGTTACTTCGCGACCACTCCTGAGGCTTCTGAATCGGTTGGTCTTTCCAGAACCTGTTCACTTACAAAGGAGTAAAATCCAACTCACACTTGCTTAAGCCAAAAAAGAAAAGTCTTCGGAAACTTGAGGCGATTGCTCCTCCAGGCGTAGCTGGATCCAGGCGACCAAGTTATTTCCCCTGTGTGACCTCACTTCCCCGGCAGGCTCTTCCCCGAGTTGCAGAGAGGCTCTGAGAACCTTCCAGCAAAACCACACGGGCAGAGAGAGTTGTGGGCTCCATGGAGCTCCATGGAGCCGTGAACAGAAAGCTGGGGAGAGCTGGTCCCCCAGAGGAGAAGTCAGTGGAGGAATGAGGGTTGGGCTGAAAAATACAACTTCCAGTCCAATGGTCAGGTTTGATTTTCAGTGAGTGAGCCAAGGACCCCGTGGATGGGACGGGAGGGGCGTTTAGAGAAGCTCTGAGGACATCTTGAGTACATTTGCTGCTCAGAGTCCCAAGCAGGGCCCGGACCCACCTCGTTAGATGCTAAATACAAGTAAAGGCTCCCCCCTCTCTCCGTGTTGGTCAAATCCAGGTTTACCCGTTGCTGGTATATCCACGTCGGTGGAGATGGGAGAGGACGTGGTGATTGGAGTCTCTGAGCTAGAGTCTGATGGCTAGAAAGCCATCCCCAAGGGCAAGATAGGCTCCTCCCACTAGACCCTGTGCTCCCTTGGGGCAGGCTCTGTTGGTTTCCACTCTGCACCCAAGATCAAGCACAGAGTGGATGCTGGTACCTATTAGAATCCCACTCTAGATGAGATGGAAGGAAGGATGAAAGTACGACTGGAATCGTAGTCAGATGGACATTTGGGCAGATGGATGAATTTGTGGTTAAACCGTTGGGTGGGTGGATGGATGGTTGGTTAGGTGACTGGATAGTGGAGAATTAGAAGGTGAATGGCTACCTGGGTGACAAGAGGATGGATGGGTAAATGGATGATTAGCTATGTTAGGATGACTAGATGGATGGTTTTCTATATAGAGTGATGGGTAGGTGGATGATTGGATGGAAGACTGAATGGATGACCAAATGCTTGTGTGGTGAGATGAATGGGTGGAAAGCTGTTTGGGTGAGTGGGTGAATGTGTGGTTTTATGGGAAAATGAGTGAGTGAGTGGATAACTGAGTGGATAGATGTTTGGATGGACAGATGGAGCTTGTTTCTAGCCACAGTCTCCCCCCAAATGACAACACCAGCCCTTCCCCGTGGGCCTCACGGTGCTGGTGCAAAGGCAGAGGAAACCAGTTCTGTGAATCAGACGACCTCCTTCTTGCCCCATCCCAGGGAGCCGAGCCACTGCCGCCAAAGCAGGGCCGTGGTGGTGTCAGCGGTCTGGGCCGGGACACCAGGCAAGTCCTGGCAGGTGTGAGTGGTGGTGCTGCAGCCACTCATTCATCCCACCTGGTCAGGCGGGGTCAAGGGGTCAGCCATTTACCAGGCGCTCTTCTCGACTTCTGGGTGCAAATGGACAGAAGCCGTCCCTACCCTCACGGAGCTGACATTCCTGCCAGGGAACACGCCAGGAAGCAGGCAGATGAGTGTGCCACCCAGGCTTTCTCACTCACCAGCCTTGTCCACGAGGAGAAAGGTGGAGAGGGCCGGGGGCCGAGCAGGAAACCAGCACACACACACCCTGTTCCTCCACACGCCCGCCCGGCACAGGCTGGCTTTCCGCTTGAGTCACACCGCATCCCCTTTCAAGGTCAGGAGGAGAGAGCAGGCCACGTGACCTCAGGGGGCGGAGAAGGCGGACCCGGAGGCTGAGGCAGCCAACATCAAGGAGACCCGTTGAAGGGGGCCCTGGGAGTGTCCCAGTGTGTGTCCAGAGCAGCGTTCAGGCTCCACACAGTGGCCCGTGCCTGCCCAGGGGTATTCACGGCGGGCCTTCTTGTGGGTTGCGATTTTGACTTTCAGAATGCCTGGCCTGGCGCTGCTCGGCCAGCGATGGGGGCTGCCTTCCTCCTCAGACCCTGGCTGCGGGTGGGGTGCTGCAGTGCTCTCACCTCTGCGCAGGTGATAGCCGAGATCAGACCCGGATGGTGAGAAAAGCCGGAGGACGCGTTCTAGGGAGAGGCCGGAGGTTCAGAGCTCCCGGGTGAGCAGGAGGGAGCTTTCCGGCTGCAGGAAGAGAAAGGCGGCCCGAGTGCCAGAGGCCTGGGCAGAGGCCGGGGGGCAGAGGGCACGGCGGGCCGGATCCGGTTGGACCCTTTTGGTCATGGATTTTGTTTAGTGGAGTAGGGTTTCATTCCAGATCCAACGAGGACACCAGCGTTTTAAGCAAGAGAACGGCCACTGTGGGGAGAATGGCTTGGAGTGGGAAGGATGGGGGCAGGGCCTTTGGTCACGGACTCTCCGTGAACTTAAAGGAGATTTTCTAGCTGTACTTTAGAATCTAGGCCAGCGGTTCTCAACCTGTGGGCCGCGACCCCTTTGGCGGTCGAACGACCCTTTCACAGGGGTCGCCTAAGAACATCCTGCATATCAGATATTTACATGACGATTCATCACAGTAGCAACATGACAGTTAGATATTTACATGACGATTCATAACAGTAGCAACATGACAGTTATGAAGTAGCAACGAAAATAATTTTATGGTTGGGTCACAACATGAGGAGCTGTATTTAAAGGTCGCGGCATTAGGAAGGTTGGGAACCACTGACTTAGTGTTTTACCTTTTGCCCCCTGCTTTGGTCCCCTAGGACAGTGGTCAGCAAACTGTGGCCCCTTGAGTGTGGCTCTTCCACAAAATACCACGTGCGGGCATGCATGTACAGTGTGATTGAAACTTTGTGGCCCGTGCACAGAAGTCGTTATTTTGTGGAAGAGCCACGCTGAAGGGGCCAAAGAGCCACATGTGGCTCATGAGACGCGGTTTGCTGA
>NW_006297815.1:746888-750114 GCF_000327345.1 Myotis davidii | reverse complement strand
CCGCGACCCCTTTGGCGGTCGAACGACCCTTTCACAGGGGTCGCCTAAGAACATCCTGCATATCAGATATTTACATGACGATTCATAACAGTAGCAACATGACAGTTATGAAGTAGCAACGAAAATAATTTTATGGTTGGGTCACAACATGAGGAGCTGTATTTAAAGGGCCAGAAGGTTGAGAAACCACTGATCTAGACAGTTCACTGCACAAAGCGCAAGTATGCATCTTGATGTATTTTACCTGTGATTGCCCTTGGGTGAGCGCCACCCAGATCGAGAGGGAAGATATTTCCAAGCCCCAGAAAGCTCCCTCGTGGCCCTGCCCAGCCTCTGCCCACGTTCCTCAAGCTTCTGGTTTGTCACCTCGTTTGGCCTGATCTAGTCCATATACTAGTAAACGGGCCGAGGCAGAACGTCCCCCTCTGTGCCCGTCTTCATTCCCGCAGGATGCTTTAGAGATGGCTCCGGGTTGCTGCATGGTCTGCAGTCATTCTGGGTAAAGGAGAATCCGAGTGGAGAAGCTGGACATTCTCCCAGCACGGGTCAGCCCCTAGCTTGGCGCTGGCAGAGCTGTGCTCCCCGGTGACCACCAGAGGGCAGTGCGATGCCGCGGCCGGCCTGCGCCGCCCGCAGGTGCCCTCGAAAGGCTTCCCAAAGCA
This sequence comes from Myotis davidii, assembly GCF_000327345.1. Lineage (NCBI taxonomy): Eukaryota > Metazoa > Chordata > Mammalia > Chiroptera > Vespertilionidae > Myotis > Myotis davidii. The sequence goes on along the minus strand of NW_006297815.1, from coordinate 749,452 downwards.
TCTCCTTCAGGCCCCGCCCAGGCTTCGGTGGTCAAATGACTGTGGCCACATGGAGATCCCAGTAGAGAGGAGTGTCTGTGCTGGCAGGCAACGGGGCACGTGGTGGCCTCAGGAGCCATCGGCCCCGCAGGGCTGGGAAGCGCTTGTCCCTGAGCTCTGCCCAACTTTAAACGTTGCCTGCTCTCCAGGCTCGCCTGTTTGCCGCAGTCCCCACCACACCCTATTGTCTCCCTGACACACTGAGGCCAAGTACCAGTTACCATTGAGCATCACACATGCTGGCTGTGTTCTTCATAGTGGAGAAATATTTTTCTATCAAAAGTGGAAAAACAACAACTAAACCAAGGCACCTGCATGTTACAAGGAGAAAAAATCATGCACAAATCTGTTCTAACCTGTTTAATTTACAAAGAAAGCATGTCTGTGTCTACTTCCCCCCCAACTTGTTCGTGTAGTTTCTGTTCTCGGCCTGGCCCTGGGAGCAGTTTGTAATTCCCATCTTAACCACTACCCTATATCCACCTCTGTCTGTTTTTGTGTGGTTTTTCTTTATACTACTCTTTCTTAATCTTTTTTATTGATTTCAGAGAGGAAGGGAGAGAGAGAGAGATAGAAGCATCAATGATGAGAATCATTGATCGGCTGGCTGCCTCCTGCACGCGACCCGGGCGTGTGCCCTGACCAGGAATCAAACCATGACCTCCTGGTTCATAGGTCAATGCTCAACCACTGAGCCACACCAGTCGGGCAGTACCTCTGTCCATTTTGTCTACCACTGTCCCCAGCACCTGAAACTGCCAGCTGAGAATGAGTACCTAACTAAGAATGAATGAGTGAATGAGTGAGTGAGTGAGTGAGTAAGTGAATGAGTGGCTTTTATACAAAAGCTTCTCCAATAGTGACAAAGGTATAGTAATGGTTAAGAGCAGGCATTTTTTTGTGTGTCATCAGACTGGGGTCAAGTTCAGCTTCTGCAACTAAATAGCTGTGTGACCTCAGGCCGCTTTCTCAGTCTCTCTGGGCCTGATGTTATCAGCTGCAAAAAGCAGGTTATTACAATGCAATGTACATAAATTGCCTCAAATATAGGAGATGCTATGTAAATGAACCTCCCTTCTTCTTCCGTTTATCAAGGTGGACTAAGGTCAGAGCAGGGTTGCTTTAACAAGCTGTCTAGTGCCCAGCTGGCCTGGCCTTGGGCTAGATGCTGGGCCAGGCAGACAACGGTTTCCCATTAACACCATGCCCTGGCCCAGATGGCAAAGCCAAAGGTTTAATCCCCGGCCACACCTCTGGGTGAGGACTGGCTTGTTCGACATCCAGCCACCCCTCCTCCTTCTGCTGTGCTGTCCTGAACTGAAGAGGCCAGAAAGCTGGAGCCGCCCCGCAGACTCCCTTACAGCCAGGATCTGGAGCCGGTAGGGCCCACCGATCGGTGCAGTCACAGAGACGGTATCGGGACGAGGTCAGTGGGGAGAACGGTGGCTGCACAGGGGGCGTGTGCCTGCAGGTGCTGACCAGAGCAAAGCTAGTGCGGGCCGACCTGATCCTGCGGGAGCAGCACCACCCCCACACAACCTCAACCGCAACCCCCACTTCCACTGGTGACTCAGTCCCGCTGTGTGGCTTTCTCCATCTTCCTAGTGATTCTGTAAATACTCATCATGTCCCAATCAGATCCAATCAGGGAAGCAGCCAGATCTGGCCCAGGTGTTTGGCGTAAGTAATATCTGATGGGAATTGGACCTTATCCCGGGGTGGGAGGAGCTGGGGAAGTGAAGGTCTGAAAGGGGGCATAGGGGGTCAACAGCCAGGCGATCTGAAAAGCTGCGGGGCACGTCCAGCCACCCAAGTGAGCAGATAAATCAACGGGGAGCCATCACTTCTGCAGCCAAGCATCCAGGGGTGGGCCAGGCACTGGGGTCCAGGAGTCAAGAAGACCTGGACGCAGCGCTGAGGACAGCAAGGGCCAGGGAGCCTGCTGCCATGTCTGCAGCTGTCTGTCGCCAGGTTTCGCCACAGTGACCTTGCAAGGAAAGAGGCTGTAGCTGAAACTGAACAACCAAGGGGTCGGGCTGCCGGGCACTATTTGAGCCAGTTCAGCAGCCAGGGAAGGGAAGTGACGCCTACAGTGACACAGTCTAGCTGGGAAAGAAACTGGCTCCCATGTCTCTCCATCATCTTTTCTCCTTGTTAGGTCCAAATGACCTTCAGCAGCAATTACTTGCCCTTGGGAAGGTCAATTGTTCAAAATCCACTCTTAAGAAATTCTCAAACACATTTAATATTTTGTTTATTGAGCATTGATAAACAATTGGACACAGTGTCAATATCTGCAGTAGAGGAATGGCTAAATGAATATCACTGATTTCAAGGAGGGAGTTAAAAGGAATGTATTAGAGCTATGGATTTATCTCTACTACATATTGTTAAATAGAAAAGCAAGTTGCCAAATGGTACAAAATGTGATTCAAGTTAAGCTTAAAAAGCAAGGTGTTTTGTTTTTTTCGTGTGTGTGTGTGTGTGTGTTCTGAAAGGATAAAAATACAAAAAGAATCACAGTG
>NW_006297815.1:740771-746802 GCF_000327345.1 Myotis davidii | reverse complement strand
ATAACCTCTCTATGCTGATCAACAGAACCTGGCTGGAGAACCCAACTATGCTGATCAACTGAACGCTGTCTCCGTGTCATTCCTCCTTCACCGACTCCGTCCACACCTTTGGGGACCCCTGGACCTGCTGGGGCTGGACCCCAGCAGCGGCTTATATGGGGTACAAGGACGCAGATTACGTGGGGAAGTGGGCAAAAGGAATAAGAATGGATATAATGGTTACAAGCAACGTGGGCTGAGGGTTTGCAAAGGGCAGGGGACGTCCGAGACTCCATTGTTTCCTTTCCTCAACAAGGTTGTTATATAACAGGCACCTCCCGATGGAGAGGATGAACAGCATCTTCAGGTGAGCTCCTGGGTCCCCTGTATAACTCCCAGCCAGGTGAGAATGTGCTGTCTTTAATCAGAACAAAACACAGTTAACAGCGCGTGATGAATAGTTCTCCTAAGTATTTCTTATAACTAATAGCTAGTCCCCAGTATTCTATTTCTGCCCCTAACACTGCTTCTCTATCCACCTTCAAAAATCTCACACAAGTTGCTCTTTTGGTCAATTCTAACTCAGAACCATTCGAGGAAAGGGATTCTGGGAAATGTAGTTCCCAGCCTAGCCAAATTGACACAGTACAGATTCCACACCTGTGGGTTTACCAAACCCTTCTGCTCTAACTGGCTGGATAGATTCTGCTCTCTATGACTGACCTGACTGACAGAAACTTTGGACAGTTCTGCAGTGGGTGCTATCAATGTTTTTGTCAACCCGGGGCCTTCTGTGTGGACGATTTCCCACCTCAGGGGTCTGCGCCAGAAGCCGGCAGAATCTCACATCTCCAGCCTCCCTTGCAGGTGGACTGTAAGTACGTGAACTACGCTCAACCGATCAGATGATCTGATGGCTGATCAGATGGCTGAACCTGGATACCATTTTGGTCTATCAGATAGACCAAGTGGTCGGCAAACTGCGGCACGCGAGCCACATGTGGCTCGCGAGCTGCAGTTTGCCGACCACTTGGTCTGATAGACCAAGATGGTATCCAGGTTCAGCCAATTAAATATCTAGGTACTTAGACTCAATTATCAGATACACCCACATGGAACCTAGGTTTAACCAATGCAGACACTCCCATCTCACCTCCCACCTCAGCCTCCCTCTCTCCCTCTCTGAGCTCCTCAGCCCAACCCCCACCCCAGAGCCCTCCGTTCTAGCCTCACTGCCTGCCTTCTTTCCTGAACGATGCCAGGTTCCCGCCTCAGGCCTTTTATGTTTGCTCTTCCTTTTACCTGGGATGTTCCTCCAACCAGGTTAGTAGCTCTCGGTTCTGGCTGCCCATTAGGGGCACCTGAGCAGCTTTGCGAAAGGTACAGATGCCCGAGCCTGAGAGAGACCATTGTCATTACCAGGGAAGTGACGTCTGGGCATTTCTGGTTTGTTTGGTATCTCCCAGGTGCTTCCAATGTTCAGCCAGAGTTTAGAATCGCTGCCCCAGAAACCCCGGCTCTGTCCCCCGGCTCTGTGAGTGTTTGCTCACAGGCAGCTTCATAGAGAGGCTGTAGGCAATCACACCATCGGACTCCCCTCGCCCTGCTCATCTACCGTCAGTGCGCGACCCCAGCTTTATATGCACATTTGACGGCTTCCCAATGAGAACACCAGGTGGGTAAGGGCAGAGGCCGCACCGGTTTTGTTCAGCACTTGTCTCCAGAAACTAAACATTTTTGAAGTTAAAAAATGACAAGAATACCCCATCTCCAGAAAGAGCAGTTCAATAGTTCAGTTAGATTTCATGAGCTCTGTAGCCTGGAGCTAGTCACTCACTGGGCCTGTTTCTCCAAGGGCCAGTCGGAGGTCACATGAGAACAGCGAACAGCACTTTTTGGGTTGACTCGTGACCAAGGACAAAGGGAAAATCACAGCCCACTGTGGGAAGGCCTCGGACCACCCCCCACAAACAGCGGAGCGGCCTCCCTGCCCCTCTCACCCATCTAAGCCACACCGGCCTCCTTGCTGTTCATACAGAGCGCCCTGAATGAACCACTCAGACCGCCTTCCGCCCTGCTCCAGCTCTCGGGGCTGCAGTTCCGCATAGTGGCCACCAGGTGGCGAGAGGACTTAATTGCATTCAAGATCACCCCGAGACCATCCTGGCCAGTCCTGGCCCCTGCCTGGCCGTTGCTAAGAGAAAAGAGCAAGGACCATGGCAGAGCCCATGGCGCCCTCCCTCCTCTCCTCATTCATGGAGTCAGAGACATTGGGCATCTGGAAACGCTGGACCCAGACTAAAGTCAGAGGTAGAAGGGCCCATAGTCCTGTCTGGATCCGCCAAGTCCTTCCCCTCTTATCTGACCCCTCCTGACCCTCCCGCGCAGCCACCTGGGATGAGTCCCAGGGGCCCCTCCCTGTTTCCCTGCCCATCTGCATGCCATCAACTGAGGGCTGTGACCATCTGCATACCCTCAACTGAGGGCTGTGAGAGGCATTGTCCTCTCCCACAGTGCAGGGCCACGATAGACCGGTACCAACATGGAGCAGCAGCCAGGCTTTAGGTTACATAAAAAAGGAGACAGGACAGAAGAGTGTGTATCAAACGCTGCCACTTGTGCACAGAAAGGGGGAGGAAACGCCCTCTGCGTTGGTTTGCAAATGCAGACTCGGGGACGCACAGGCCAGAGACCAGGGTGGCTGGGCGGGGCTAACCCAGGACCCCCTTCTCACATTTGAGGCCTATGACTGTATTGCATAGTGAAGTCAATAGGAAAAGTGAAATGCGACAATTTATTTGAAAATAACCATTTCTCTGCTTTCTTGTACAGGAAGCTGCGGCCAGGGTGGCAAGGCCTGGAGTCAGGTGAGATTAGGGGACACAGCAGTGAAGGAGACAGTAAACTTTGACCGGGGATGAGGCTGAGACTGCCCGGCCGGTGTGGCTCATTGGATTGTGTGCCGTCCTATGTGTACCATGAGGTCGCCGGTTTGATTCCGTCAGGGCACATGCCCAGGTTGCAGGCTTGATCCCCAGTACGGGGTGTGCAGGAGGCAGCAGATGAATATTTCTCACGATGTTTCTCTCTCCCTTCCTCTCTAAAAATCAGTAAGAACTTGCTTTTAAAAAGAGTCTGAGACAGAGGATAACAGGGCTGTGGGTGGGGAGTGGCTACAGAGGTGGCATCTGAAAGATGACCTGGAGAACAACACGGAAGGGCATGCCAGGCAAGGGCCCAGAGGCGAGAAAGGGCCTGGCTTGTTGGAGCCGAAAGATGACTGTGGGGTGACTATGCCTTCCCCTCTCACAGCCTCGGCCTCTTCCCCTAAAATGGGGCTGTGCCACCTACTCCGTGGTCTTCAGGATACAATGAGAGGATACCGGGAAGGTGTACATCCATGCCCAATAAAAAAGGAAACTAAACATTTTTGAAGTTAAAAAATGACAAGAATACCCCATCTCCAGAAAGAGCAGTTCAATAGTTCAGTTAGATTTCAAGAGTTGTGTAGTCTTGAGCTAGTCACTCACTGGGCCTGTTTCTACAAGGGCCAGTGGGAGGTCACATGAGAATAGCGAACAGCACTTTTTGGGTTGACTCATGACCAAGGACAAAGGGAAAATCACAGCCCACTGTGGAAAGGCCTCGGACCACCCCCCACAAACAGCGGCCTCCCTGCCCCTCTCACTCATCTAAGCCACACCGGCCTCCTTGCTGTTCATTAAGCACATCAAGTTCACACCTGCACCAGGCCCTTTGCACTTGCTGGCTCACTCGGTCTTGGATGCTCACCCACTTACTCATCCCACAGCCAGCTCTTCATTCAGGACTCGGGTCAAATGTCCCCTCCCAAGAGAGGCTCCTCATGTTAAGAGCTAGTGAATCCACCTTCAGAACCCCTTGGTCCTACCCTAAACCAGCAGTCGCCAACCGGTGGTCCATGGGTCACTGGTGGTCCGTGAGGTCCGAAAGGTTGGCGACCGCTGCTCCAAAATATCCCATCTTCTACTAACTTATCAGGTGATCACCTCATAAGTGTCTAATCACTATGCTTTACACCTGAAACTAACATAATAGTGATATCAACTGCAATTGAATATTTTTTTAATACATTTTTATTGATTTCAGAGAGAGGGAGAGGGAGAGATAGAAACATTAATGAGAAGAATCATTACTCGGCTGCCACTTGCACGCCCCTTACTGGGGATCATGCCTGCAACCTGGGCATGTGCCCCTGACCAGAATCCAACCCTGCAGTCCACAGGCCGATGGTCTATCCACTGAGCCAGACCAGCTAGGGCAAGAAATTATTTTTAAATTCCTGTTCGCCTCCTGTCACAGCAAATGACCTGAAGGCCAAACGCAGCCCATTCCGATTCTGTACAGCCTGTGAGCTGTGACTAACGTTTATATTTTTAAACGGATGAAATATATATATACACATACATCACACATGAAATTTCAGTGACCAGGGTGGGCCGGACAATGTGAAGTCTCGTGCTGCCCACTCAGCTCTGAGTGAGGCCTCCATCCTGGCCAGGGAGGAACTCCCTCCCTCCCACTGTTTTTCCGAGACTGACCCAGGATTTCCCTTGCTTCACATCTGGGTCAAAAACACTCAAGGCACTGGACGCGGGGCCCCCTTATCGCTGCTGTGCCCACCGCCGTGGAGATGTGTGCGGCCGCTCCCGGCCTGGCCTCTGTGTCCGGCCGTGAAAACCTGACGCGGCCATCCAGACCCAATGGAAAACTGCAGATTTGAGGACGACCAAGCCATTTTTCCAAAAGAGTTTAATTTTAAAAAGGTGAGGAGTCTGAAGAAGCTGGGGAGAAGGGGAGGAACCCAAAGGAGCATACCGTGTTGTGAGTCCACTGGCTCAGCCACAAAGAAACACCGCCGTCAAAAAAGATATTTAAGTTTAATACAAATTTTATACAAAGAAAATGTGAAAAAATACTTCCATATGCTAAAAGCAATTATGCTTCACAAATAAGGCCAGCTAGGCTATTTTTTTTGTTTGTTTTTTGATAACTGCAATTCACAAATGTTCTTTCTCTCCTGTTTCCTTCTAATACTCCCTCCTTACTTCTCCTCTAATATGGGTAACTAGCTGGAAACTGTACAGTCCGCATCCTCTTATCCACAACGAAGAGAAAGGAAACGAGACTAAAATGTACAACAAGATGGGCTGGAATGGTATCGTACAATTAAGTTCCTCATATACATACATCCCCGTCGGCTTGCTCAATGCGTTTTGTTTTACACAACAAACAGAATGGGGCCACGGCGTTCGTAGTGTAACAGACAGCATGGCGGGCGTGTCCTCTCGCACCGCCTTGGTTTCATGCTTACATAAAAACGTAAAATCCCCTCGTATAAATACTACAGACATGCTTCATCCCGGGCGCGCCCGGCCTCCCTGCGCAGAGCACAGGCCCTCTCCCCCCGCGTGTGCGTGCGTGCCGGAAGGAGCCACCGCGCACGGAGAGGTTTCTCGGTTCCGAGGACTCGAGACGCCCGGTGTCCCTCTCTCTGCGCTGCGCTGAGCGGGGCCGGTTTCTGCTTCTCGTCTGTAAACAAGGACACTGGGTTTTCCCTTTGAGGAGGAGTCACCGCGTCGGTCGCGTCCCAGAAGCGAGCTCCTGCCCGCGTCCTCTGCGTCCCCCGGGCCCGGAGAGCTCGCAGCGGATGGAGCAGCAGCGCGGAGTGGGGAGGGGCGATGGCCTGAGGGGAGGTGCCCGCGGCAGCACAGAACCTGCGCCGGAACGCACGATCCCGGTGCCGCCTCCGGACGGATGGGCCCGGCCCACCCCTTCCAACACCAGAACATCCTTTGTGTTGTTGGGTGTGTTTTTCTAATCGCTTTTCTTTTTTTCTTTTTCGTTTTTATAAGTTAAAGTCAATACAAATATAAAAAGGGGAAGGTACTCTAAGTTCAGCGACATCCACAAATTGTACATTATTTACACCTAAAGCGTGAGTTCTGTGGGGGGACGGTCCTCGGAGCTATGGGGGGGCGTGTGTAGTGTGGGACCCTCGGTGGGAGGAAGG
>NW_006297815.1:703295-740629 GCF_000327345.1 Myotis davidii | reverse complement strand
GCGCTCCCGCCGCCCCCACCGGCGCAGAGCTCCCCGGCCGCACGGTGCCGAGGGGTGAACACCGCCACCCCTGCCTCCTGGGGGGCGGTCTGCAGAGGACCAAGGCAGAACGGCTTCCTTTCTTAGGACTTAACAGAGCGGGTTGGAAAGACAGGGTGTCGTGCTCACAGAGAACAAAGATCAGAGAGGAAACGGCCAAGGAAGGCCTTTCCGGTGCGGCACCCACACGGGCAGCCCCAGGACGTGACACCAAGCACCCCGTGCGCCGGGAGCCACCCTCAGGCACAGGAGAAGGCACCCAAGTGTGACGTGTGACCCACCGACTTACATCAACCTCAAGCTACAGGGAACTCGAAAAACAGACTCATACCAAACCACCCGGAGGAGCAGGTCATAGAGGAGGAGGAGGAGGAACGTGGACCAGAGCGGCCAAGGCCAGCTGGGAGCACAGACCACCGGCCCGAGGAAGGGCAAGCCGGAGGGTCACCAGAGAGTGCGGAACTGAGTCGGACCGAGACAGCTTCAGACACAGGCGAGTCAGAAACGAGGAGCCGGAGAGCCGGGCGATACCTGTAACGCCGTCCAGCGGGCCAGGCGCGGGGGCTCCCTGGACAGACGCCTAAGGGAGCCCTGGCAGCAAGCTACCGGGTCCTGCACATCCGAGGTCATTTACCAGCTCAGACAGACGGGGCAAAACTTTTACGATTTCTCCGGGGGTGGGGGGGCGGGAGGAGGGGGGATAGCTGACTGAAGACGTCCACTTCAAGTTTAGAGACAGAAATGGAAACGAGGGAGGAGGGGCCATGTCACTGTCTGGGGGGTGACGCGTCTTGTCGCCTGGCTAGTCCGAACCTGTTTCTGGAGGGTCTGGAGGGCCGGGAGGGCCGGGAAGAGAATGGAAGGATCTCCAAGGTGAGGCCTCACACAGAGGAGCTCCTCAGTCACTGCATCACTGACCCGCAGGGCAGGAGTCTGCGGAGCGGGGGTCAGGGGGCGGCATTTTTTTTTTAATATTTTTAATTAGTTTACATTCAGTATTATTTTGTATTCGTTTAGGGTGTACAGCATAGGGCTTAGACAATCGTAAACTTTACCAAGTGATCCCCCTGACACCATACCTAGTTATTAACATTACTGACTACATTTCCTATGCTGTACGGTATGTCCCTCGGACTATTTTGTAACGACCAATCTGTACTTCTCAAGGGCCGGCTCTACCTTAACAGCCCTTACTGGACCTCTTCGTAGCCTTCTGCCCGATCTGCACTGCCTACATCAAGCAGGTCAAACTCGCGGCCTGCGGGCCACACGCCTCTTTATTTGGCCCGTGTTAGCCGCGAGTTTGACCTGCTTGGCCCACACCATCAGTTCTTCTGGAAGGACTTTGGGGAGTGCTGTGGATGGTCATCTCCAAATGTGAGAAAATCCTGCAACAACGCAGTCACGCCACATCCAGTCCCCGCTCGGGTGAAAGCAGAAGGGGCGGGCTGAGCTGGGCCGGCACCTGTAGGGCCTACCCCCTCCCATGGACGGGACTCGGCACTAGCTGGTATGGCCGATCACTGCAGGGGAGGACCGGTGTTCACCTGGGAGCTTTTATTATTTGAGCGAGGATGTCCCCTCTAGAAGCTACACCGTACGCTCTGGCCGTTTCCATGGCCACCAGAGGCCCAGTTACGAAGAAGTGCAAGCCAAAGCAAGACCCATCACTCAGAAGAACAGCAGAGGACACACCCCCAAAGCACACACCCCGGCCTTCGCACGCCAGGAGTGAGTGCGGGCGGCTCCAGGGGCGGGGTCATACTTACACTTCCGGGCCGGGTAGGTGGGGTGCGGCTGGTGGTCTGTGGCGGTTGGGGCAGAGGCAGGTTGTTGCTAACTGAAGAGATAGCACAGGCATCCTCAGAGTCTATCCGCTCGAGTCCACACCCCCACGTCCTCACCACTGCTGGCCCTCGTCAGGCCACTGCTCTTAGCACTGCTTCTCCACTTAGTGGTTCACAGGAGACTAAAGCTTTTTAAAAATGCATATGAGACCATAGCAGCATCGCTGGACACAGCACGGCGTTACAGGTGGAAATGAGATATTCACGACATCAAAGCAACTCTGCAAGCCACAGGTCCTCAACGTTTGAAAGCAAAATCCTCAGAGCCATGAACTCTGCCAACAGCCTAACTCAGCCAGGGAAACAGGCACCAGACCACAGCAAGGTGGGAGGCGGCACCAGGCAATGCCGACTGCTGAGGGCAGGTAGTAGCTAATCCAGGGCACGGTGGACAGGGAGCAGGGAGGAGGGAGGCGAGGAAGGTGCACAGGGGGCGGCGGCTGAGGGTGGGGCTACAGACGCGCAGTCAGCTGAGCCACGGTCTCAGCTCCGATGATAGGACACCAACCAATCACATCGGAAACTGAAGCGTCAAAAGCGAGTGACATGAAAGGGGTCTCCATAGAATAACTGAGAACAGTGAAGAGCTTGTTAGGAAATGATTGGAGACACGATCCAGGGGGAAACAGGAACTCCAGGAAAAAGCAAGGCCGCACAGGAACGGGAGTGTAATCCCAGCACACGGATGCCGGGACCAAGGGGACGGCCCCAGTGACAGAAACACAGGTCTGGGCATTTCAATTCCCCAGACCGGGCCCGCCTCCCGCGAGAAGAAATTGCAGTTACAGAACAGCTCTCGTCCTCAACCTCGATGAAGGCGACTCGGAGTAGAGAAGGGGGGTGTCTGGACAGGACGGGGTAGGAGAAGTGAGGGAGGAGACGGGCCGCCTGGGGACCGAGCAGGACTGCCTGGAGCTGGCAGAACAGGAACCAGAGGTAAGACTTGTATCTGACCGGGGGACTCACAGAGACATAAAATAGTGACAAGTCACTTGGGATGAAATGGGAGAGATGTCATCTATGACCCTAACGCTCATCTCTTTTTTGTTTCTTTAAATTCTTTACTGTTTAAAGTATTACATGAGTCTCCTTTTCCCCCCATTGGCCTCTCCCCAGCCGCTCCCACCCCCAGTACATGCCCTCATCCCCCTACTGTCTGTGTCCATATGTAACTCATATGCATGCATGCAAGTCCTTTGCCTGATCTCTTACCCCCTCACCCCCCACCCCCCGCCTTCCCTCATAGGTTGGACAGTCTGTTCGATGCTTTGTCTCTGGTTCTGTTTTTTGTTCATTAGTTTGTGTTGTTCATTATATTCCACGAAAGCCTAACTCTCATCTTTTAAAGCTGGAAATCAAGGAGCAACTTCTAAAGATAAAGTGCAGAAACAGAAGTATAGGGAAGGGCATTACTCACAAATAAGGAGGTAAGTTCCACACGCATTATACACAGCAGTGAGGCTGGGACTGGGCATCGATTCTCCCTGTACTGTTTTATTTCCTCTAATTATATGCCCATAATGCTTTATTCACACTTTTTTAAAATATATTTTATTGATTTTTTACAGAGAGGAAAGGAGAGAGATAGAGAGTGAGAAACATCGACTAGCTGCCTCCTGCACATCTCCCACTGGGGATGTGCCCGCAACCCTGGTACATGCCCTTGACCGGAATCGAACCTGGGACCTTTCAGTCCGCAGGTCGACGCTCTATCCACTGAGCCAAACCGGTTTCGGCTATTCACACTTTTTAAATTAAGAGACAACAGGCCCATGCCCACCCCAAGGAAGCTCAGACGCCCTGCTAAACCTTTCTCCCTTCCAACTAGACTCCTCCCTCCTCTAGCCATCCTGGTACCAGATGCCTAGAAAGAGCTCAGAAACCCCGGTGTTCTGTTGAGCCCACTGCCCTCCACGAGATTTCATCTGCATTGTCCCCGACAGCAAGGCTGGCAGGAGCCAAATCAGACGCATGAGGAAGTCGAAGGGGAACTGTCTGTCTTGCTCACCACTGAATTCCCAGCCCTAGCTCTGCGCCTGGCCCCTGAGACACTCAACCAACTCTTGTGTGCCTCAACCTTCTGCAGAAAGTCCAGTGCTACACACTCTCCAGGAATCCAAAGTAGAGCTGGGGGGGTCTTCCCCCCACCTCCTGCTACCCCACCCAGTCCACAGACTCCTGGGGAAATGCTCTCCCCAAAACCCACCTGGACCAAACCTACCAGAGCTTCTACCAGCATCTACCAGAGCATCTTGTCTCCTCCCTCCTACAGGGTACTTAGTTCCTATAAAACAGAACCTTCTTTCCCACCCTCTTGGGTTGTGTGCTTTAGGTTGGAGTCAGCCAATGATGGCCCAGATCCAGCCCAAGGACTATTTTTCCAAACAGTTTCACTGGAGCGTGGCCACACTCACTGACTGACGTATTTATTATCTATGTCTGCTTCCACCCGGCAGGGGCCCATGTGGCCCGAGAAGCTTAAAGTATTTACATGTGGCCCTAAGTTTCACAGAGTCTGCTGACCCCTGGGCTGGGATATACCTCATTCGCCTCCGAACTGGAATACGATGCAGCTCCCAACCACAGTCCTGTCTACAGCCCGGCTTATTCCAGCAGCAGATTCTACACACATCGGCATCAGCCATTCCCCATCAGCCTGTGGATCCCACCACTTTGCTGCTGTATTTTGTTCATCAACCTCAACAGCGCCCCCTGTCTGAAACAGCGTTTCTCCAACGTGGGCCTTTCTCACACCACCTGCACAATTTTGACACACCCACAATCCTACATACTACTTAGTTCATGTTTTAAGTTCAAACTCATTTTTAAACTTAAATAAAACGGACGCTTTTATAGCAACACCCAAGGAAGGAAATCATTAATGCTTGCCCATATATAGAAGGCAACTCTACAAATAAACACAGTGAAAAGCAAATTGTAGTATTAATTTGTTAAGTGGGTACCATGCTGCTTAGGTCTAAAGTCTGCTCTCTCTGTGTTAGAAAGAGGACTAGAAGATATAAAGAAATGCGAAAGACATCTTAGCACCAAAACGCACCTGTTCTTGGAGATTCTATCAGGAATGGAAGGGAGGGGTGGGGGTGGGAGGAGTTACTTTTTCAACAGGTGGTTCAACTGCATTCAATGCCAAGTTCATATTCTCCCTATAATCAGCTCCTGCCACACTAACAATGAAAATCACTGCATCCTCCACACACTTAATATGCAAAAGGGAAAGGAAATTTTTGAATTATCCAGCGGAGAGATCTTAGAGCTGAAAAACCTTGAATTAAGCAGAATTGTCCTCAGTGAAGATACCTTCTTGGAAGCCTTCTGGAATGATCCACAACAGGTATAGAGGGTACAGGACAAAGACCCTTCGGGCCAGAAAGGAGGACAGCTCAAATCTCACAGAAGCCCTAACTGGTTTGGCTCAGTGGATAGAGCGCTGGCCTGCGGACTGAAAGGTCCCAGGTTCGATTCCGGTCAAGGGCATGTACCTTGGTTGCGGGCACATTCCCAGTAGGGGGTGTGCAGGAGGCAGCTGATCGATGTTTCTCTCTCATCGATGTTTCTAACTCTATCCCTTTCCTTCCTCTCTGTAAAAAATCAATAAAATGTATTTTTTTTAAAAAAAAAAATCTCACAGAAGAGAAAAACCGAAATTCAGTCTTGGAAAATCTCCCAATGCAGCCTGCCAGTTTATTTATTCCTAAGAGGAACGGTTTTTACAGAAAGATCATCCACCCAAAATTTTTCTTCATTTCCCTAAAGGCTCAAGTGCCCTCATCCACCAAACACAGGTGTTGCGAATCGTTTCCCTCGGCTTCATTTATCGTGGTCATTTCCCTGGGGGCAGAAGGGCTGCCCGACCCCAAAGCACATCTCCTACCCACCCAGGTCCACAACGGAAGCCCCTGTGTCCAGATGAAGTCCTATGTGGATCCCCAGTAAGTAAACACAGCAGGTCCTCAATAACACCGTTTTGTTCAACGTCACTTCATTACAAGATTGATGCTTATATCTACTGGCCTACAGTAAAACCGGTTCCGTTAAACATCGTTTCGCTTCAAGTTACACAACCTATCGGCAACATTAAGTGAGGACTTACTGTACAGGCAAACACTGGTCACTTTAGAGGTGTCTGACAGCTGCCTTGCCCAGCCACTCCCTCACCGCCACTGACCCGCCCAGGGCACCCCCAAGGATCCCTAAGGATCCACGGCAGTTGGACATCCATTAACCCTTCAAGTTCTCTCTAAGTAAATGGCTTCCCCTCTACCCGCATGGAATGAGCGCGCCATTCACCCACCAGGGGGCAACGTACCAGAGCCTTGGTTGGAGCCTAAGAGAATGGAGGAGGGCGTCTCCCTGGAGCCAGAAAGGTCGAGGGTCTAGAAATACAAAGAGAGAGAGATGGACTCATGGCACCGGGGCCCATGGAGCCCCCAGGGGAGTCCAGGGATCCTTGGGGGTGCTCATTTCTGCCCCCGAGGCACCTGTGCCCTCTGCCTGGTGACGCAGGCAGCGGAGGCAGGTCAGCGGGGGTGGCCCCCCACCTGTGCGCTGTCCCCAGGCCCGACAGGCTGGACCACAGCCCTGGGGCGGCCCTGACTCAACCCTCAGCCTCAGCTCCCAGAACTCGCTGCCTCCGCACCTCCGCTCAGTGGCCTGCCAGCCCTCCAGAGCTGCCATCTCCAGAGAGGAAGTCTATTCCTCCCAAACCGTGTCAACTCCCTTGTATTTCACATTAACCTCTCACGGGGAAATATCGCTGGAATCAAAGGGTTCTGACTGGTGGGATAATGACTTATTTCTCTCCTCACACACACGGAAGTGAAGTCATTATGACCAAAAATGTAGAAAATGACCCACATGCCACCTACAATGCTGTTGACCGACAATCCATTGGACACTGCCCACGCGGGGCAGGGAGAGATGCGGCCTCCACTCCCCCAACCGCAGCCTCGAGTCCCATGCGACTATGGGCATCAGAGGAACTCACACCCCCGTGTGGCTCGTGGCTGCAGACTGGGCAGCGCAGACTCAGAGCAGCCCCTCACCACCGAAGATTCTACTAGACAATGCTGTTCTAAACCTCGACAGATAGCAGCTGTCTAGTCACACGAGTGTCACCTTGGACTCCATACTCCTCTGCCCCCGCCCGGGTGCCCGCCGGTGAGAAGGCGACCTGCTAACACCTGCTAAGACCCATTCCCCCCGCAGCCTGACTGCCCCACCTTGAAGACGGACCATCTACTGCAACGGGCGAGTTTCAGGGAGGCAGGCCTGGGGACAGGAATGGACTCTCCTGGCCCAGGGGATCGGCGTCGCCCCATGGCGTGCGGGTGCTCACCGAGCTGCTGTCCTTGCTCTTCTCAGCAGACGTCTCCTTCTCTTTCGAGGCGCTGGCTGTGTCTGAAGGGGCGGCCTGTGTGCTGGAGGAGGACCCCTGGGAGGACTTGTTTAGTGTTTCTGCGTTCGACTCGGAATCCGCTTCCGGCTGAGGGGCGGTAGCTGGGGGTGAAGGGGAGAGAAGCCACGTGTAAGCCGAGTGCCGTGGCCTCCGGACCTTCAGGGACCACAGCTCGGCACATGGGAGCGCCACGGTTCCGCACACTGACCCACCCAAGGGGGCCAGACCTCCCGTTCTCCAGAAGCTGGAATCCAGACCTGTGTGAAAATATGGTCACGCTTATAGGAATTTGTGTTTTCCTAAATGATTCTGGAGACGAAAGCATGTTCACAGAATCAATGAAGGCCCAAGTGAGGAGCCAGCTACTGCTCACCTAGGATGGCAAGCTTCCTAAGTTCTAGTTCCAGAACGAGTCTAGCCCCACGCAAAACTGCTTCCTTCAGAGGAGGCGGGGGAAATCCACGTGAAAAGCAACATGATGGTCAGAGGCAGGGAGCCTCGGAGGACAGAAGAAACTTGGACAACCGGAAAACTAGGGATGTGAGAGAATTTCGGGAAGAGGGACATGATGCTGCTGCAAAGAAAGGAGAGCAGAAGGGGACTCTGGTCGTCGCGTAACAACGCAAGGGGTCATCAGACACATCCAGAACCTGGGAGATTCAAAGTCACTAGAAGAAGAAATCTCCCTGAAGAAGGTTAAAGGACATGGCAATGTGTGGTTTAAACTCGTCTTCTTAGAAAAAACAACAACTTTTAACGGGAGATTATTGAAGGTGCTTCTCACACCTGGCCTCTTATGCCGTCACCTTTGAAAATCCTGCCAATCTACAGACACACTACCTTGTCATATTATTGACGACTTTTACACTTAAATACTTAAAATGGACACTTCTAATTCTAAGCACATATAGCTAATATTATTTGCCATCAATAAAAGCTAGCTGTAAACACTTTTTAAAATAGCATTAATCCATTCTAACGGGACAGTGTCTCCTGCCAGAGGCTACTGGCTGAGACCCGCGTGCCATGTGCTAGGAAGAGATTGCAAGACTGGACCAGTTCCACACCAACGTTTCCTTCACCAGAACCGGAATCCTTACGACTTAAAGCCCTGAGTCCCGGATCCCCTAAACAGCAGGCTTTCTCCACTTCGGTATCATGACAGATACCGATCCGATCACGTTCCGTGTGGGCAACCACCCTGTGCCACCATCCCCGGCCTCTACCTTCTCGATGCCAGTAGCCACCCCTCCGCTGTAACCACCGCAGATGTCTGCAGTCACCGCCAACGCCGTGGGGGACAGGACACAGACATGGCTCCCCACTGGGAACCGCTGCAACTCGCATGAAACTAAACTCATCTGGGCTGCCACTGCAAGCCCCACACTTGGGCAAATAACAAAGAATCTAGAGGTTCTAATACCTGCACCTGTAGTCTCTGCTCTGTGTGTGTGTGTGTAAGAGAGACACTATGTGTGAGTGACGGATGGAGGAGGGGCTGGGCAACGCCCCGCTCCGAGTCACCCTCCTGTGGCCCGTGGTCCCCGGGAGCTGGGCTGGACACGCCCCGCGTGGCCGCACCTGACTGGGTGCAGGACTTCATGTGCTCGGGCCAGTGGGCCTGCTGGCAGGGGTAGTCGCAGTAGCTGGTGTTCCAGCAGCAGTAGAAAATGGCCTCTTTCTTGCAGCTGGCGCACCACTGCTTCTTCTTGGTCTCGTCCACCGCCTGCTGCTTCTCCTGCTCCAGCTGCTTCTTCACCTCGGCGATGAGCCGGTCCCGCTCCTGCTCCAGGCTCTGCCGCATCTCCGCCATGGTCAGCTCTGGCAGAGGAGGGGAGAGGACACTGGCTCCATCGCCTGTCCCTGGGCCCGGGCAGGGGTTGTTCAGACCAGACCTGAGGCAAACCCGGGCTTGGAGATAGCCCGGCTGTGCGACACCCCTCCCGCCCTGAGCCCCAACGTCTTCGTCTGTAAAATGGGCACGTGTCACAATGGCATGACATTTGCCTCATCATATATGACAGTCACAGGACATTATCTCAATAATGATAGAGCCATCAAGGCAGCACCACAGTAGTTCTGTGGGAAGCCCTCAAATAAACCCACAAAACAACTGCCACTGAACTCACTCTGAACTTTACCATCGGCACCAGCCTTTCTTTCTACTGAGTACTTACACAGCACCTGCTATATGCAGAGAGTGTTCTAAGCACTTTTGAAATCTTAACTCATTTAATCCAGATACTGATCCTATGAGGCAAGTACTACTATAATACCCTTTTCAGAGATGAGAAAACTGAGGCACACAGCTAATAAGGGCAGAGCTGGGACTAGAACTCAGACATGCTGTCTTTCTGGTGTGTTTAGCAGCAATGGAGACAAGGCACTGTGGTAGATCATTATGCTAACAGGTCAACAATGGAACTGCTCAATCTACTGAGATTTTTCTACTTTTACTTTAGAAAATAAGTCCATTTGCAATTCACCTGGGAGAGATCTGTACATTAAAATAAATGGTTCCCCAATTCCTCAAAATCCTCTTCCTGAAGTTGAAGAAGGACCCCCTCCTAAACAGAGCAGTAAGGAATATTAATCCCTTGTAAAGGAGCCGTTGCAGGCTCTATCCCTGGCCCTCGTTCGGGCACGTGTGGGAGGCAACCAATTGATGTGACTTTCTCTCAAACACGTTCTCTCTCTCTGCCTGTCTCTCTCCCTCCTTTCCACTCTCTCTAAAAAACAATGGAAAAATATCCTCGGGTGAAGATGACCAAACAAAAAAAGAGAGAGAGGTTATTTGACCTGACTAGAAAAACAAGAAGCAACAACTTCCTGGTGGTAACACACTAAAGAGTGGAGGGCTGCTCCTCTGGTTGGCCTCATAAGGATTTGAGTTTGCAGGGGGTGATTTCCGCTTCTATCCCTGGGGAGCGGTGGGCACAGCTGGGCACGCCTGCCCAACAAAGACAGCCTACGTTTGTTTCCAGCATCCTGACCCTGGGACTGATATTACATGAGGGTCTGGAAGAAACAGGCTCTACCTCTGGGGGAAAAAATAATCACCAATATTTACACAGAATGGTAGGTGGAACAGCAGCCCATCTAATCCAGGGACCAACAGGGCAGCTTTGTCTCTAGCGTGGGCTGCACAGGCAATATTCAAAACTTAGAATACTCCACAGTCAGCGGTTCGGGGGGCAAGTCTGGATGTGAATCACGTTGGAACGATTTTGAACATCTGCCTTAGCATGTCTGTGCCTCAGTTTCACCTGAAAACTGGGACCGGAGAGCCCTCTGTCGCAAGGGGTCCCGTAAGAATTAAACTGGCTAACTTATAAAAAGTGCTTCAGAAGGTTTCTGGTTCTAGGTTAAGAGTTTAATACGTCGGAGCTGTGGGTGCTGCTGTTACCGTTATTTTGTTGATGCTCGTGTTTTCCAGAGAGGAAAGGAGCGGCTTTAATACCTGCTTTCATGCCTGGGTCCTCCCGGTGGGCCCCCCAGGAGCGGGACAACCCCTGGTGCACATCTGACTCAATTCACATGGGGCCTGACTCCAGAGGTTCAGGGACGTTCCCCGTCCCCGACCCCGAGACCCCTCCCCAGGCCTCACCCAAGTTGTGTTTCATCTCGGAGAGCTCCTGCTGGTGCAGCCACTGAAGCTTCTCGATCTCAATCCTCAGCCTGCGAATCTGTAATGACAGAGAGAGACGTAAAGGGCGGGTCTGGGAGCCGCTCACCCGTGGAGCCCGAGCTCTCCTGGCTGTCAGGTCAACGTCAGGTGGTGAAGGAGCTGCTCTCCACACGGCTACAGTCCAGAGAGAGGCCAGTGCGTTAACCCAAGTGCACAAGACATTGGTTCAGAAAACTAAATATCCAGGTGACTCGCTGCTCTCTCCTGGGGCCTCTCCTACGCCTGCTAGCCACACGGCGCTCTGCCGAGGCCCCTCGAGGCACCTTCCTGAAGACTCTCCCTTCGCCTGAGCGCCAGGCTGGGCCCGCCAGGCCCTCCTCAGGCAATGACTTTGCCTGGGATTCCCACCTCCTACGTGTCCCTCTCAGCGACCTCAAGAAACCCTGCCACTTCTCCTTTCACCTGGTGCCCTTTCTGCATCTGGCTCGCAGGGAATTCGCCTGAGAGAGAAGTTCGTGGAGGCCGATTTTTACAAGTGGTCACTTTGCAAGTGGGCATTTTAGCGTTTCACGACTGGATTCCCCAGGCCCTCACAGAAACTGTGCAGGCTGGGGCCACACATTCTCAGACAACGAGGATCTCTTATAGAAAAAGACCATGGAGCCTAACCAGTTTGGCTCAGTGGATAGAGTGTCGGCCCGCTAAAAATAAATAAATAAAAAGACCAAGGAGCCAATTTTACAGCTTCACCAGTGGATGAACTCAGGCGCTGGTTGGGGCGGTTTTATAAAAAATGAACTGATCACACACAGCATCAGCCTTCTGGCTCAATGAGAAACACCCTCCCCAACAACTCCATTCAGCTGGGCCAGCCTGGCGACCGGGCCAGGCCCAGAGGGATTTCCCCGAGAAGCTCCTTCATGGTGCCATCCTACAGCGGCCCACACAACACTCGCAGCCAACAGTGAGGTAACGGTCGTTTCTGACCTCAGCTATCGTGCTCCCAGTAGTGTTTTTGGAGAGGTCGTTATAGATTTCTGTCATCGTTCCTTTGATTGCATCCATCATCTGAAAATAAAAAGAGAAACAATTCAGGCAATCACTTCCCCGAGGCTTTTCTAGATGTGGCACCTCTAAACTCCACCTGCGTGAAGCAGCAGTCTCACCTGGGGGCTCACAACTGGTGAGGGAGTAGTGGAGGGGGAGGAGGGACACTGGCATCCAGCGGGTAGAATCCAGAGGCACCCTAAACATTTACAGTGCACAGCACAGCCCCCACAACAGCATTACCCAGTCCAAAGGTCACTAGTGCTGAGGTGAGAGACCCTGATATAAACCAGGGTCGGGACCACCCACACGTTCCCTGTCCCATCTGCCAGGACAAGTTCACAACCATAAAGCTAGTTTCTATGGCCACAGGCTACATTGGAGCGGTCAACGGCCCCAGGAGCATTTGGAGTAGCCAGCACAGGGGTTGGGGGGCGGGGGGGGGATATTTGTTTTGTTGCTTCTGCTGTTCAATTCTTTCCCTTTAAAAAACAAAACTGTTTCATTGAGATACTAGAGGCCCGATGCACGAAAATTCGTACAAGAGTAGGCCTTTCTTTCCCGGGCTGCTGACACGTTTCCCTCCAGCCACCAGCAGGCACCCGGGACCCAGGCTGGCTTTCCTCGGGCGGCCCACAGGCACCTGGGACCCGGGCTGCTTCCTTCCAGCTGCCTGCAGGCACCCAGGCCCAGGCTAGCTTCCCTCCGGCCCTGGCTTCGTCAGGAAAGACGTCAGGAAGGTCATTTGGCTATTTGGTCTAATTAGCATATTAGCTCTTTAATATAGGATCATTGCTAAACCCCATTTACAGTGTACAATTCAGTGGCTGTTAGCATATTGAGTTCTACGTCCATCACCACAATCAATTTTAGAACCTTTTCTTTACCCTAAAAAGAAACTCCACTCCCCATTAACCTTCACCATCCCCCCAAGATGCCCATCACCCCCCAGGCTCCCGACAACCACTAATCTGCTCCCTATCTGTTCAGATTAGCTGGACCCAGAGAGTTCACATACGTGGAATTATTCAGTGTGTGGTCCTCTGGGACCCGCTTCTTGGACTGAGCACACTCTTCTCAAGGTTTATCTGTTCCCAAAGGTGTATCAGTACTCGGTGCCTTCTTATGGCCAATAATATAGTCCATTGTGTGGGTGTAGCTGGTTTGTTATCTTAATGCCTTTGATTAGGGCATTGCCTTTCCAGTTTGTGTAACTATCGGACCCATGAGCACACCAGCAAGTGTGTGACATCAGCTCAGGTCCACAGAAAAAGCTGAGGACCAAGTGTGTTTGCAGGATGAATTCCCCCTACCACCCACGTGCCGGCTGACCCTCCAGCATCCGGGGAAAGAGGAGCAGACAGAAGAACAGACGCGGTCTCGGGCGTGGCCTGGCTGCTGCGGAGTCTCCCCTGTGTTTTGCAGCTTCAGCGCAGAACAAAGACTGCCCTGGTATCTAATGCCCGAGATCTGAACCCACCACTACCTCTTACCACCCACCCTCTCCCGACCTCAGTTTCCCATGCAGACAACAAGGATAACAACAGCGCCCCCTCGTAGAGTGTGCAAAGGGATTAAAGAGAAAACCATGTGCAGTCTGTAATTCAGCCCCTGCCACACAGAGTAGGTGTTCATAAAGAAATACCCGTTTATCTGATTTTCACAGAACAATAAATTCACGTGAGCATGTAATTGTGAAATCCTGCCAACCCCCAGAACAGTAACCCGACTTGACCCCCAAGTGGGGCGCTCCCCGCTTGCTGCGGCCACACTGGGACGCTGCCAGCAAAAACACTGCTTCGTGCAGCTTCGCGGTCCGATGCTGTGCCCGGCCACCTGACCCCACGGCACCGTCCACGTTACAGTATGAGAACAAAACTGCTTTACGTGAAAACTTCAGAAAATGGATGAAATTCAATCCCTTCTGAACGCCACGGTTACATTCCATTCTCAAGAAATCATGAATCTGTGGACGGACTTTCACTCTTACTTCCAAATATAACCAAGAACGCTACGTTCGTCAAGAGCACCCTTCTGCCAAAACACACAAATCTGGGTCTTCAACTCGGGGTCACCCTGGAGACAGGAAAGTTCATTGGCTCCAAAAACATGTCATCATGTCCATTTTCTTAACAGCAAAGAAAACTGCTATCAGAAAGTTCATCCCTCAGTTTTGCTAAGAGTAAAGGGGGAGGCAGGAGGTAACGATAAAACTGGCGATGGGAACCGCGGCTGGTGTGGCTAAATGGGTGAGCGTCATCCCATGCACCAAAATGGTTCAACTCCTGGTCAGGGCACATGCCCAGGTTTCGGGCTCAGTCCCCAGGAAGGGGAGTGCAGGAGGCAGCCAATGGATGCATCGATGTTTCCCTCTATCCCTCTCCCTTCCTCACTCTCTAAAACCAATAATAACTTTTTTTCTTAATGGCTGCAGGAGCCGTTAATACTGGCTCCGTGAAAACCACTAGCCAAGTCCAGGCCTCAGTTTTCTCATCTGTAAATAGACAGCTTGGACCAAATCAACGGAAGGTGATACACGCGTTAACTGCAAGCAGAAAAGAGGCCATTTGGGCAATTCCAGGATCTTCTCAAATCAGTAATGAAAAAATTACTCCCCTTTCAATTCTCTGGAAACCCTACAGATTGGGTTAGGAAGAAAGTCTCAGATTGGTGCCATTATGTGTCTTTAACACTTTGATGATAAAAGGAATCGACGAGGAATGGTATCTGGTGAGGTTAAATTTAATTTTAAGTCAATTTAAATAAAATTTAATTTAAATAAAAATATTAAGTCAGTACTACTAGTTCAGGAGGTGAATGGGTAAGACAAAAATCTTGAGAATGGCCCAAAATAACCGACATTTGAATCTTCCCATTGTGCACTCTATAACCATTGATGCGTTTTATTCAAAAAGGGGAAGATATACATCCCCAAGACTAGATTCTGATTACCTCTTGAGCCACTCTGCATCTTAAGTAGGACTGGTTGAAAACAGCCACATGCAAGAACAATCAGTTTGTGGGGACACCGGACATGTGGTTAGCAGGCTGCATGAGAATTCACAAACCAGCTCAAAGCCACTGTCTAGATCAGTGATGGCGAACCTATGACACGCGAACTCATTTTTTTGGTTGATTTTTCTTTGTTAAATGGCATTTAAATATATAAAATAAATATCAAAAATATAAATCTTTGTTTTACTGTGGTTGCAAATTTCAAAATATTTCTGTATGTGACACGGCACCAGAGTTAAGTTAGGGTTTTTCAAAATGCTGACACACCAAGCTCAAAAGGTTCGCCATCACTGGTCTAGATCCTGGCTGCTACCCTTCAAATCCCCGCCCAACCACTCACTAACTGTGTGACCCTAGACAAGTTGCATAACCTTGCTGGGCCTCAATTCTCTCATCTATGAAATGGGGATGGTAACAGTACTCACACCCCATCAATTTGTCATTAAGAATAAAACTAAGCCACATAGAAAAAGTGCTTCTAACAGTGTGGAACCCACAGTACAAGCCATGCACACATAAGCTGTTGCTGCTGTCATCTTAGCCAGTACGACCGACTCCAAGATGGTCGGCCTGGTGACCTTCTCATCGATGAAGAAGGTCGTGGGTGTCATGCCTGTGACGATGCTATGTAAGATGGAAACTTCCATCTTGCTCGCAGGCTCTCTCCCCCTGGCTTTGGTGGAGCGAGCTGCCATGTGGGGAAGGCCCACACAGCAAGGGGGACCTCCAGGGCACAGCCAGCTGGGAACTGAGGCGGGGAAAGGGAATCCTTCCCTGTAAAACCTTCAGGCGAAACTCCGACCCTAGGACTGCGCGCAGCCTGAGGCCTGAGGAAGGACCCACTGAGCCTGACCCACACAAACTGATAAGAAGCCTGTGAGAAGTTGTAGCGATTTGTTATGCAGCAACAGGTAACTTACATAATTCCTTGAGAGAAGGAATTTTTTCAGATGAACAACAAAAACTCACTGGTAAAACATTAGGTCTAGAAGTTTCATGCCATCAGAATTGAAAAAGATTCTACCTTTAACACAACCTAACAGCAACTCTTTATCATAAACAAGACGTCAAGAATTCAAGAAACAACTGTTCTTAACTAGTTCCACCCATTCTCTCTATAAACGTAATAGTTTACTCACCAGTAACCAATTTACTTTATAACTACTATTAACCGTTACTGCTAGTGACACGCCCACGATGAGAAGTTAGGGAACAACAGGCACCCATTCGGCAGCTCGGCCCCAACCACCTGCTGTGCGCCTGACCTTCTGGGGCTGGCATTCCAATGGCTGTTCTCACCGAGAGGTCTGCTGGAACGTGCCTGCGCGTCACCGCAGAGCACACGCACAGGTCGCCGAGATCTCCATGTTTTATTCGCCCGATTCAACAAGAGCGTAAGAGCACTTGGCAAATCAAGAGAGAAAAGAAAAACACCTCACTGAGAACACCCCCAGTGGGAATCCCGTCTCCACACCAGTCAACAAGGACTCCGCCCGAGAATGGGCCAGTCGAGAGAGAGAGAGAGAGAGAGAGAAAGAGAGAGAGAGAGAGAGAATCTTCCTTCCCGTCCTCTTGGTTCCTGGAAAAAACTAGGTGCGGGCATCATACCTTGCATGCCTCACATTTAAGCCTCTGTCACTTTGGTTCCATGTGGCTACAAAATGCAAAACAAACCAACCCCCAGTCTGTTGTTAACTGAAGGATCAGAAACTTGTTCCCGCCGTTAAGGAAAACCTGTCGGTCGTGAGCGACTCCGTGCTGAAGGGTAATTCTGATTCTAGGCTATCGTCGTCCTGTGAGGTACGGACTTTAGGATCTGAGCGTCTCGGAGTAAGGGTCAGTCTATTCTACATTTCTCTGCGGAGGTCCAACTTCAGGCCCAAAGGGGAGAATTCAGTCTTGGAGCTCCTCAGTGAAACGGGGCCTGCCGTCCTCAACAGCCCCTGAGAGCTGGGAGGTCGTGACCCAAACAGTACCCGCCAGGAAGCGGGTTCTCTGAATGCCCGCCCGCCCGCCAGGTGCCCACCGGCACTCACTTTGCTAGTGTACTTGGCGATGTCCGCGGCGACGTCGGCGGAGGCAGTGGCGATGGGAAGGTCTGCGTTGATTGAAGAGGCCAGGGTGCTGGTGGCCCCCGAGCTGGTGACCAGGGGTGACGACTGAGTGCTGGTCACCAGGGTGATGGTGGAGGTGGACGGGCTCTGCGTGATCTCCTTCTGCTGGACAGCTGGGGAAACAAAGGGTCCCGGTCAGCCCCGGCTGCAGGAAGGGCCGTCCCCACGGTCCCCACGCGCAGCTGTGGTGAGGGAGGGAAATGATAAACACCTGCGAGCTTTCACTCTCAGGGGAGAGACGCTCTCCTAACCAAACTCCAGCCAGGCTGCTCCGCGCCCTTTCTCGACTAATCCTCAAAGGTAGTCTGTAAAGACTTGGCCTCTAACGGCTCCAGGCAGCATCCCTCAGGTGACCCAGCCTTCCTGAGAAAACTCAAGGCCGCCAAATAAATGGCTGTTCCAGCCAACACCTACTGATGAGGCCCCTGTCTGCCAGCTCTGTGGAAGAAGGGCCTCGCTTTGATAGGTACCAGTCAGCAAATTCAGGTGGTTTCTCATGGACCAACCCCACCTCCCACTTTTTGTAAAATTTCACTTCCCTGACTCTATTGAGTCCCCACTCACCCCCCCTTGCTATTCCCTCGTCCTCCTTGACTCCCCACTCTCCCCCCCTTGCTATTCCCTCGTCCTCCTTTTAAAACACCCAGTCACCTCTGTACAAATCAAAGTTCACAATGGACTTCTTTCCATATTCCAGCAGGACATTGCGGATTAAATTCTGTCCCTCCCACTTCAACTAGTGTTCAGTTTTGTTGGTCTTTGACACAAGACAACGTGCAAATTGAGAACCACAGCACTGGGCCGCCTTCCTGCCTAAGCTCGGAATGGCCCTGGGGTCCGAAGGCAGAAGCCTGGGACCCGCCATCTCTATCTCAGAACCCGATCAACACTTTAAACAGTGAGATCAAACCAGTTGTACCCCAACTTTGCCTGTGCAATCGTCCAGTGTTCCTGCTCCCCAGTCTTGGAAGGGTTTCTACTGGGGGGCCCAATGCAAGATCTGGCTGGCTGCCTTTTAACATCCTGGCCTGGTGCTACTCCTAAGAGTCCGACTAGCCCTGGCCAGTGTGGCTCAGTTGGTTGGAGCGTCATCCCGTGCCAGCAGATGGCAGGTTCGATCCCTGGTCAGAGCTCGAGCAATGTTTCTCTCACATCAATATTTCTCTCTCTCTCTCTCCCCCTCACTTCCCCTCTAAGGTCAATTTAAAAAAGAGAGAGAGAGAAACAAAAAAAAAAAAAAAAAAAAAAGTCCTAATCACTAGGGTGCACTCACTGTACAAGTTTCAGTGAAGGAGCCCAACCTTGGATGCAGGTGCCCCGTGGAGTAAGATCTACGCCGGCGCTCACAAAAGCTGAGCAAACGGCATCCCCTTTGTCAGCTCCAGACGGAGCGCCCTGCACGGCCAGAAGGGATTTTTATTCTGCACCTTCAGCAACTGGTTCCTGATGCTGGCTCTTCCTGTGGATGTGGCTAATTCCTTGCCAGTAAGGTAGCCTCTGCTACCAACTTCTCACTGCACTCATTCCAAAATAACGCCAAAAGGTTCACGACAGGTGTGCACAGGGAACGCACACAACGGCATGCATCGCAGCGCTGCTCCCAGGATAAAAACGGAAGCAGCCTTCACACAAACCAGGGAACGCTATGCAGCAGTCTGCAAGAGCAAGGAAGCGCTGTGTGTACTGACGTGGACAGACCTCCAAAACATGCTGATGGGTGAAAGACAATGGTACCATTTTCATGTCGTAAAAAAGAAAAAAGGGGGGAAAAAGTAGAGTCATATATATGTATAAATATATATGCATACATGCATAAAAAAGGTGGTACGGTTCACAGTGGCCGCTGAGACGCATAAAATGAAAGGTCGATCGGAACAGTAGACGTGTGTCAGTATCTCGAGAATATGCGCATGTATCGTTTGCAAAATGAAAAAAAAAAGGAAACAAATGTAAAAAATGCGAGTTGCGAAACAACTTTTAAAAATAATGCCAAGTGGAATGTGCACGGCCTTGGGGCTGCCGCGGCCAGGAAACGAAGAGGGAACTGAGAAAAACAAAACAACGGTTTCTGTTTTGTGTCTCCTGTCGATGTGGCACAGAGGGCCGGGGTGCCACGGAGAGCAGAAGGGGAGCTGGTACCTTTCACAGCCTGTCTGGTCTGATATCGCGTCCCCTGGGAAGACTGAGGCTGCTGCTGCTGGCTGTGCTGCTGCTGCTGCTGCTGCTGCTGGCGCTGCATCTTCTGCATGTGCCACTTTTGGGAGGACGTTTGAAACTTACTTGAGGAGTTCCACACGACCCGCTGCACGGCCGGCGCAGTCTCCTTCGGTAAAAGCGGCCTCTGCTTTTTCACTGGGCTTCCTGTGATGGTGGCGGTGGTGGTGGCCGCCGGGGCCGTGACCGTGGACGTGGTGCTGGTGGTGGCCGTGACACCAGCTGTGGGAGTTTGGGAGGATGCGCGGGTGAGGACTGGCGTTTCGGGGGGAGACTGGCTACCGGCCGTAGTGGACAGTGGTGGAGCTTTAGCTACAACGAGAGTCACTGTGTGGAAAGAATAAACAAAAAGTGGATTTGAGTCAGGTTTGCCGGCAGGGCCTCTCCGCCAGCAAGTTCTCAGGGAAACAACCGAAGGCCAGAAATGACCAGCAAATTCAGTGCATGCCCAGGAGCACATTCTCACCTTATCTCCTTAGCGCCTCACCTTGGAGACACGCCTGCCAAGGCCCCTGGGGGGAAACAGGTGACCCAGGCCCTGCCCTCAAGCTGCCCATCAACTCCTGGGCTGGTTGGCTACAACCCGTCTTGTTTTCCAAAGTGAGACTTGGGTAAGCACCTGAGAAAGACCCAGCCCAACTGAACCCAGAGGTCAAGAGGAGCCCTTCGGCTCGGTACGCAGGTGCCTGGGAGACCCGGTGGCTTCCCGATGGCCCAAGCACCGAGTCACATTAAATCATTCCGAAGTAAAGGTATCCTTGTCAACTCTCCCGAGTCCCTCCAGCATGGTGGAGCCCTGACACCTAACTCGAAAGGAACCCGCCCAAGACCAGAGCCCTCCCAACACAGTGGTATTTACCTAGACTTCTGGAGCCTGGACTGTGTGTTGACTGTGTACTTCCCTGGCTTGTATTTTAGGTATAGCACACACTACAACTTTCGCTACTGTGAGGTGGCACGTTTAAGTCTAAAATAGGCTTAGCCGAAGCCGGTTTGGCTCAGTGGATAGAGCGTCGGCCTGCGGACTGAAGGGTCCCAGGTTCGATTCCGGTTGGGGGCATGTGCTTGGGTTGCGGGCACATCCCCAGTGGGGGGTGTGCAGGAGGCAGCTGGTCGATGTTTCTCTCTCCTCAATAAAATATATTTAAAAAAAATAAAATAGGCTTAGATTTTTTTTAAAGAGTAGCTTGCTTCAAATAAAAATATTAAGTCAGTAATTATACAAGCAGGATTTGAGAATGACAACAAACAACAACCGTGAATGTATAAAGTTTGAGAAAAGCCATATTATGGAGTATGTCTTCTGGGAGGAGTTGGGCGGTGGGGCCAGGGAGTAGCATTTCAACAGGCAGAGATGAGAATTTGGAGCGGAACAGCATTCGCCAAGATGTACTTAGGAACAGGGAGCATTGCACTGCGGTGACTGAAGCTAAGGCGGTGAGGAGTGGCCGGCAGGCAGATGAGAGCCAGGAGCGCTGAGCGCTGCAAAGGGGATGACCATGTGAGGGCGCCACTTGTAAAGGGGTCCCAGCCACCGGGGAGAGGAATCCCCGAGGATCACACACAAAGCACAGGTGCAAGTCAGCACCCCAACCTGACAGTGTGCCTGGACACCAAACCTCTTTCCACGAGGACTCCACCTGTCTTTTTAGATTGATATCACCTGGGGAAGATCTGAGCTTGGCTATTCTTCTAAGGGAGATGCTCGGTGAGCTGTGGGTTTGGGGATCTCCAAGGAAATTGAGAAGAAAAGACAAGCTGACTTTTCTGACTGGGGGCTTTCTTGGTGGTTATCACATTGGCTGGCCCTCCTGATCCTCAGCCAAGTTCAAGGGCAAGAGCACAGGGTGGGGCTGGACGGGGAACTCTTCCTACAGTGAGGAGCCCCAATCCTTTTCCAGGACACCCGACCCTGGGCCCCAGAGCCCCTGCCCTTCTAGCACAGGTGGCTTGGAGCCAGGCACTACTAAAAGCCCACAGGGGGCAGGGGGCCAGCAGGATGTCCAACCTGCAGAAGGGCCTTCAATACCTCCCCTTTCCTGCCATGTGACCAAATAATATGCTGTTCTTGCTGACTAGCTAGCCGAATCCTCCCCGGTGCAAAGGGCAACCACAGGAAGGGTCCGGTTCTCTCTCGGGGCTCTGCCTATGGTAACAGTTGTGCAGGAATCATGCCTAGCCCACTTTTCCAAATAAAAACCAGGAGTGCACAATCTGAAAAGATTCCAGGCTCCAAGTACTCTTTGGGGGTTATCATTCAGACACTAAAATATTTTCGTTTCTAGGGGATTCTGATGATTTATGGAGAAGAAGGAGGAAAAAAAAAGCTGTGGGAAATTCCATCTGTCCTAGAAATTCAGAGCATCTGATCCATCACTTGTAGCCCAACAAAGGGCGAATCTCTGAAAGGCCCGCACACCAGAAATCGCCCATCAAGCTCATCTACTTATTCCAGAGTTTGGTCACTGTCGTGTGCATACAGGATCTTGTAAGAGAAGGATGGGGAAAAAAAAAAAAGAGAAAAGGATGGGAATTCTGATGTTACAGGTAAGCAGAGCAAAGGTCTCCAAGGGAACTCCCTTTGCCTCTGCCTGAGATCACTAGCGGTAAAAGCTGTTTTACTATTTGAGGATTCCTACATACCAGCTGCATTCCTACCTATAGGTGAGTTGGAGGTCACCACAGCACACTCCAAAATGCCCTTCACTTTAATAAATTTATCAGTAAAAGCACATCATTGAAAAGATGCTTTAATGCAAAGTTCAACATGAAGCCGATTCTTCAAGACCCAAACCACCATCAGGGGGCTCTGGATGTAAGACCAGTCGGTTTTGCCCCACCCGTAAGAACCTGCTCTGACTGAATAATGTTTTATAATCATCTTCAGCTTAATCCCCCCCACACTCGGGGGTTTCCTGGAGAAATTGCGCTCAGATGTTAGTGCAAGAAACTTCCCTCAGATGTCTACTTCATCTAATCAATGGAATTTTTTTATTTTTTCGAAAATGTGACACCTTTTAAGGGACTGTGTTTCCCTTTTTGCTTTGACTGCTAGGGAGCTCACAGCAAAAATGAAAACCCAACTTTATCTCATGACTATGTACTCTCGTCAAATCCTTTCTGGAAGAGGAAGAGGCATAAAACCAATCAATCAAAAGATTTGTTCCAGAAAGAAAGGAACAGTATAAATACAACATTCATAGGAGCACTCCCCTCTGCACTCAACTAGTCCCTCAAGTGGAACAAAGGCTACTCCTACTGTTCCCTGTGAAACAGCAGTGGAGGTCCCTCAAACCCCATTCCACTACAGCAGCGGTTCTCAACCTGTGGGTCACGACCCCTTTGGGGGTCGAACGACCCTTTCACAGGGGTCGCCTAAATACATCCTGCATATCAGATATTTACATTATGATTCATAACAGTACCAAAATTAGTTATGAAGTAGCAACGAAAATAATTTTATGGTTGCGTCACAATATGAGGAACTGTATTAAAGGGTCGCGGCATTCGGAAGGTTGAGAACCACTGCGCTACAGAATCGCATTTTTCAGACACCATCCATAAATCTAAGAGATGGCTCGGGGATGGTGTGGTGGTTGATCCTTCCTGTGCCCCCAACTGCTCCCTCTCCCTCCATCGCACCATCCAGGGACATCTCGGCCTCTTGTGATAACCTGCAGGATGCAGGTTCCAGAGCAGCTCGGCTGATGAACCACCAAGGACAGATTCTCAAGGCCCATCCCCGACTTGCCTTTCAAGCTTCCGGGCTCAGAAATGCCCAGGGGCATAGAATCACATCCTACTCAAGGGCCTGGGTCAGGAGCTAGGTCCTATCAGAAGATGGACACAGTCAAAATTGAAACCCGCAGTCCCTCAAGTTCCTCACACAGTACCTACGGCTACGTCTCTACTGTGTCCTCAGGCAAGGTTCTCCTGAGCCCCCAGGGAATTCTCCAGTCTTTCTTGGGCGTGTTGGGTTCTCCGCACCACCCACTTGCCACCCCAACTGAAAAATGCGCGGACTGCTTTGTCCATGGGAAGGACACCCTGCAAATCACTCACACGTTCCTTCTGGGGGTCTGTCAACATGCCCGGGCTCCGCCGGCTTTGGCGGCCACGGCTGGTCCAGGCTATTCGGCAGCGATGACACATGCCGAGGCTCAGGCAGTGGTTCTCACCGGGGCAGAGTTTGCCTCCAGGGGACATCTGGCAATGTCAAGCCGCTTTGAATGGCCTCAACCGGGCAGGTGCTACGGGCATCCAGCAGGGAGCAGCCAGGGATGCCGCTCACCACCCCCACTGCACAGGACAAGGCGCTATGCGGCACAAAAGGCCAGTAGCACCCGGGCTGAAAATCCCCGGCATCAGATGGGTTAAGTGCAAAGGTGGTGAAGACCGATTCGGGTGTGCCCCTTGGAATTCTAGTGCCCCAAGAAGTGCTCACCATCCTGGCACCACCTACCAAATGGTCTCATGTTCTGGTAAGAAACGCACGTTGAGGTGCCTGGGCAGCATGAGGGGAAGGAAGGGGAGCTAAACTTATCAAAATCTTCAAAGGGAACACTCCTAACGATTTCAATCTTGTCAAATGTCTAAATGTTGACAAATACTTCGGGAAAATGAAAAAAACGTACCAGGGAAGAAGTTGCTTAGGCAAAGAATAACTTGACTACCAGGAGCAACTTATTTTCTAAGGGACTTTTCTCAACTCAAAACCATCCATGCTGAGTCCTGAGCAGGTGAGGGGAGGGAGGGCAGGCCCAGTTTAAGTCCTGGTCCTATCAGATGACCAGCGAGGTGACCGTGAGCCAAT
Organism: Myotis davidii; assembly: GCF_000327345.1. Classification (NCBI taxonomy): domain Eukaryota; kingdom Metazoa; phylum Chordata; class Mammalia; order Chiroptera; family Vespertilionidae; genus Myotis; species Myotis davidii. The sequence continues at coordinate 716,496 of NW_006297815.1, read as the reverse complement.
CACAGCTCTGCTCTGTCTCCTGTGCTGACGTCAGAGGGTCGCACAAAGGAATGGTGGCACTGGAAACCAAACCAAGAAACCGGGAACTGGGAGCGTCACTTACCCTCCTGCTTGGGAGATGGTTCTTTGGGTTCCTTCTTGTTTTTCCGACCCTCCCGCCCAGAATGGTCTTCTCCTAAATCTATGACAAGTTCGCTCTCCGAGTCAGAGTCCAGGCCCAGGTGGACCGTTGGGGAATCCGTCTCATCCTTCCCCTTCAGCTTATCCTTCGTGGGGTGAGGCGAGGGTTTGGCTTTCTCGGGGAAGTCCTTCTCAGGCGGGGGGCTTGCCTTCTCCTTGACTGAGCCTGGGTCTGCTTTCTCGCTGGGGGGCGAAGCGCTTTTCAGCTCCTCTTTGATCTCCACCGGGCTGGCCAGCTTGGGCTTTGTTTTGACCGCAGACAGCTCTTTGTCCACCTGAGCGCCCTCCTTGTCTTCCACGTCTTCCGGCTCATTCTTGGACTTCTGCTCGTCGTCGCTGATATACTCACTGTCGCTACTGTCTGACTTCTCGGAGTCCTCCGAATCGCTGTGCTCTACCGCCGTGTAAACATCTTCCGAGATTTCATTTATGCCTAAATTCAAAAAGACAACCCAGCATGTGGCGTAGTCACAACATAAAGAGCAGGACCAAAAACGTCAACATTTTCCCCGCCCAACGCTGGAAATAAAGAAAGAAAACATTTCAAATCGCATCACACTGGCCTGGGGCGGGGAGCAGTGAACCAGATGCCCCTGAAGTCTGCTGACAAATGGAACCTGTGTTCGGAGAGGGTTCCAAAGACAACGTGGGACCAAACAACATAAATCCGGGAGCTAAATCTCTGCAATATTGATAGCTAATTGGGATATGGGAAATGGGAGAGATGGAAGGGAACACCAGAGAGACACTTAAAATGGATCCATGTTACAGAATAGAAAATAGAGGCCTACAGCAATCCCTTGTCCCTCGGACACAAAGAAAACCCTGGGCTCCTGACTCACCAAGTACTGTTCTCACACATTCCCAAAGCACAAATGCCTTTCGCCCTTAGTGTCCAGCACGCAAAGAAACACGCCAAAGCCTTAAAGCGGAGACTGCAAACTCACAGCCCGGGAGCCGCATCTGACCACCAGCACATTCTATTTGGGAAGCAATGGTTGGGCCCACAGGGTAGTTTGTTGTTGGCTCTTGCTTTTTAATTTGGAACTTATTGCCCAATTCACAAATCAGGGGATTTCACACAGAAATCAAGCTGGCAGGCTTTTGCTGAGAGAGCAGAACCTGGCCACTCTGGTTGACAGGCCCGTGAGGTAAAGGGCTTCTGCTGCTGTAGCTACTGGTCAGACATAAGGAGGACAAGCAGGAGGGCATGACCACACGCGTGACAGGAAAAGCTTGGGTACTAGAGCCCAAAGGACAGGAATTCAAATCCTGAGCCACTGCTTTCATTCGCTGTGTAACCCTGAACGAGTGACCTCCTTCTTTAAGCCTCAGTTTCTTCACCTGCAAAATGGGACTGATAATGGTATCGATCTCCCAGGACAATCTCTGCGCGGTGCTTCCTTAGCTGTGACTCCAAACCACAGCTCCTTGCTCACCCAAAGGTCCAAGGCCCCCACCAACACATAAACCTCACATGGAGTGGCTCTCTCAGGCCCAGCCATCCCCAACTTCTTTATAAATGCCCTCCTTGATCTACTTATTCAACCAATATTCCAGAGCATTCCTATGTGCACAAGACAAGTACCTTGAAAGAATGCAAATCCTCCTAAGGCGACCTCCCTGCCCTCGATGAGCTACCAGCCTAGACTGGGAGGGAGACCCCCCACAGAAAGGGACCACTGTTGCTTCTAAGCAATGACGTATCCAAGTAGGCGGGCAGATAGGGAGAGCAGTCGGAGGAGACTTCCTGGAGGAGGTGACACCAAGCTGAAGGCAGACAGCGTGGGGAAAGAGGGAGGGAGGCTATAGGTACAGAGGCAGGATGGGTCTGCTGGGTGGGGAGGCCCCGTCTGGAGGAGAAGGCTTTATGTCGTACACTGGCAGGGCAAACCTGATCCTGATGCCAGGACACTGACAGGCACTGAGAGGGTGCACAGAGGCAGATGCGGGAGGGCCAGTCCGCTCCTAGAGCACCTGCACCTGGCACCTGCAGGCTGCCACAGCCTAAGAACAAACTCGGAGGAGTTCAAAGAGCCTGTCCGAACAATTAGCCAATCTGAAATATTTTGCCACGAGTGGAAATATGTGTTAGTTGAGCAAACAACTCAGGGTTTGAAGCAGCCAGGATCCACCTTTGACGTCTCCTGGGTGGTGTCCCCACAAATGATGATGATGATGCTGGTGATGAAAGCAAACCAAAGACATACCTAGTTGTGCTTTGCAACTCTCTATCGTCTTGTCAAGATTGAGCTGGAACCTGCTGCGGATCTGCCGCTTGGGAGAGATGAGAGGCACGGGGGCAGCCTGCTGCTGGACGGACTCGCTCAGCTCCTTCAAGTCCATCTCGGCCTTGCTTCGATCTGGAAGATACCATCCCGCCCTCGTCAGACCGGGCATTACAGGGGCAAACAAACAACTCGCAAACAACACGTTTTAGAACATGGGAGGGAAAAGACCTAAAACATTTTTTGTCATTTGTCCCAGCAATACCCTCGGCTTGATGACACGGGCTGACCTGGGAGATAGCAGCCCCAGAAAACACTTGGCAGGTTTACTCAGTATTTAAAACACTCCGTCCCAGCCAGGTGGTTGTCTGTGGAGCTCCGCATCGTCAGGGAATGTCGAACGCCAAAGGTTACCGTCCTGAGCTCAATCTCAGCATTAGCAGAGCAAGTGGCACCCATCTGGCCAGACTGCGCTTTAACCCCAAGGCCACATCAGAGAGGCTTGTACCCGAGAGACGCCGAGCCCCTCTGAGAACACGCTGATAACTGGGAGCCCGGGCTCCTCATTGATCACAGAAGCGTCACTCTTCACTCCTCCTCACCCTAGTCTGGAGCGTAAATTGGAAAGGCAGAGGAAACTAGAAAAAGTGGCAGACCTTCCAGCCAGCCAGCCTGCGGGAAGGGAAACAGATTAGCCCTGGATATTACATCTGTGTCCTCTCACTCAGGTAAGAGGAGTCCGAGCTCCTCTCCACAGTCCCAGGCAAAGGCCTCCGACTGCTGATGACTCACCCGGCCGAGGTCCTGCCCCCACCCCCCTCGGCCATGGGCTCTTTATAAGAGCAACTGGGCCAGATTCCATGCGTTTGCATTTCTTTTTTCTTTTCCTTCTTTAAATGCAAATGATTTTGCCTTTAGTATTCTTTGATAAGTCTTCCAAAAAAAGATTTTTTTTATTGATTTTGAGAGAGAGGAAGGCAGAGGGAGGGAGAAACATTGATGTGAGAGGTGACACATCCATCAGCTGCTTCCTGCATACCCCCTACCAGGGATCAAGCCACAGCCTGGGCATGTGCCCTGACCAGGAATCGAACCCACAACCTTTCAGTGCTCAGGATGATGCCCAATTAACTGAGCCACACAGGCCAAGGCGAGTTTGCATTTCTGGAATTCCTTCCCTGCCTCCTCTAGTGTCCTGGAAACAGAAGAAGGGGACAGAGGAAGGTGGCTGCAAAGGCCCAGAGGCACGGGAGATTCGCAGGCAGGAGCAGCACCGCCCATCCTGCCTGCCACCCTCCGGCCAACCCCTAGCTGAGAATGTGGGCGTATGCCCCACCCAGACTGATCCCGGAAAAGCAGTCAGAAAGCATGTGGCATCGAGTCAAGGACACAGAGGAGCTACCACGGAGCCTGTCTGTCTGCACCGGCTCAGAGCTCACTCCCCGACTTCCCTTCATCTCCCTGCTACACCCGCCCAAAGGCCGCCTCCGTCGCCCAGGCTGTTCGAGGCCCAGGATACAGAGTGAGCGCTGGACCACGAGGGCTGTTCGAAGCCTTCACTCTCTCCCTTCGATTTTGTTTTGTTTTCCGATTTGACTCACAAACCATCTCCTTCGCTCAGGAACAGGCCACTTCCCCACACTGCACGCTCAGACTCCTTCCTTTAAAGTGACCGCAGGTGGCCTCCCAAATGCCCCACCCAACACAGGTGACCAGAGCAACAAATTGCTCAGAACTGATTTTATCACCACAACGAGGCCTCCACTAGGATGAGGAAGGCCCTTTGCCCAAAAACACCCTCGGAGCGGGCTGCCAGGGAGATTCCAAGAGTGACAGCATCCTGAGAAACAGCAGTGTGCGTGTGTGTGTGAGTGTGTGCGTGTGTGCGTGTGTGTGTGGGCATGTGTGTGTGAGTGTGTGCGTGTGTGTGTGTGTGCGCACGTGCTGACCAGGGCCTCTTCAGAGAGCCGGCAGCACCGGGACTGGAGACGCTCACAGGTGTGAGTGCACGGCCACTTTGGACGGAAAGAATTTACTGCAGAAGCACCTTACAAAGCTAGGACAGAGGGAAGCAGTGATCAAACAGCAAGAAGGAGAAGGCAGAAGAGGAGGACCAGGGAAACAAGAAAAACAGACACAAATAAAGACAGTACAAACAGGACGTAGGGACTTAACATTGAAGCTCCAAATGTGACAGCAAAAGGGAGACTATGAGGTCTGCCTGGTCATTTCTGTTCTCAGAAAGGAGGCCGCACACTGGATTCCAGAGGGAAAGGCAGCTCTTTCAAGCGTAAGTTAGAAAAGGAGCATCTCACAGAAATACTGCGAGGTGGGGTGGGAGGAGGGCTGCTACCCAAGTGATATGCTCATCAATGTCCTCAATAACATCCTCGTACAGTTCATCGGTTCCATGTAGCAGGCACAGAAAAACACGCTTACTATACCCAGGGGTCAGCAAACGTTTTCTGTAAAGGGCCAGAGAGGAAGAAACTGTATGGACCATACAATACAGGATTTACTGCAAAAGCGAAAAGAAACAATATGTAAACAAATGGGTATGACTGTGTTCCAATAAAACTTTATTCAAAAAGCAGGTGGGGGCCAGATTTGATCTGCAGACTACATAATGTGCCATCACCTGTATGCGTCCCAGTGACTGCTAACCGGGCTACACACAGATATTACCTGTAGAGCTTCAAAAAAAAAAAACAAAAAAAAAATCCTAATGCCTTGGCCACCCCCCGCCACCCCCAAGACTGGCCTGGGGTACAGCCTGGGCAGTGGCCTTTTAAAAGTTCCCTGGGCCATGCTGACGGCAGCTAAGGTTGAGAACCCTGTGTTAGGCCAATGTGAGTGAAGAAAACTCCTCATGATCTGCCTGAACCCCAGCGTATCTGTGTTGACACACACCACCACACTTCTAAACCTTAGGGTTCATAGAAAGAGACCTACCCCTCATAATAGAGAGGAATGAAAAGGCAAAGAGAGGGCCGCATTTTACAAAGTAAGGCTGCTCGAGTCCACAAGCTACTATAATATTTATTCTGACAAGAAACGACCACAAACCGGGGGCTGGGGTCAGGTCCGTGGGAGCGGAACTGCAGTTTGGCCACATGTGATCATCTTTCTGAAACTTTCAGCTGCACTTGCCTCTCCTCCGCTGAGAGCGGAGAAGGGCTGCTCTCTCCCTCAGCTCCCAGGCGACTCTTCCCACCCCTGCCCTTCTATATCGGGCGGATCTTCCGAATCCACCCTTGCTGCCAGCATTTTGAACTTTTCAGCTGATATGAAGGCAGCGCAGGCTACAAATGGAAACAGTGATTTTTTTAAAACCCACGCTAGAGAAAGAGGCACGATCCTACATTTCTGGAGGGAGCACAGATGGAAGAGCCCCTTTAGAGGGCAGTTTGGCTGTTTGGACAGCCAGACGTCAGCTGCACGTGGCCTCTGACCCAGGTTCCACTTCTGGGAACTCATCCTGTGGATACACACTCCCATGTGGGCAAAGCGTCTTTATCACAGCGGTTATCAACAGCAAAAAAAGGGGGGTGGGGGGCCAGGGGAAAAAACCTGGAGTCCATAACTAAGTGCCTGGATAAATAAGGTGCAGTTCACCTTGAAATGCACCAAAATGCAGCTGCTGAAACGTAGCAGATCTCCGCGCACTGCTCGGACAACCAGCCTGCTTACTGAGAAGGGCACAATCAGCGCACTCTAGCACTGGTGTGGGGGAGAAAGAAGGAAACGGAGGATAGATATGAATACGCCTGTGTTCTTGGGGCTTCTCGATGCTGGCACTTAAGACATTTGGGGCCGGACAGGTCTCTGTTGGGGGCAGTGACAGTGGGAGGGCGGGCTGCCCTACACATTGTAGGATGTTTAGCAGCAACCCTGACCTCCACCCCTAGGTGCCAGTGGCACCCACATCCCAGCTGTGGCAATAAAAATGTCTCCAGACATTGCACCATGCCCGAGGAACAAAAATCACCCAGTTTGAGAACCACTGGGATGTATCTAGGCGAGCTCTCCACAGCGACTAAAACACAGTGGTCACCTGTGAGGAGCGGGTACAGAGGCAGGTGATCAGAGGGTTGCAGCCAGGATGGCTTTTCATTCTGTCCTGTGAACTTTCTCTCACCGTGTGCATTCACTGCTCATAAAAACACGGAGCCCTGGCTAGAGTGGCGGCCTGAGCACTGAAGGATCCCGGGGCCAATTCCCGATCAAGAGCACGTACCTGGGTTGCGGGTGCGCTCCTGCCCCAAGTCGGGGCACGTGCAGGAGGCAACAAGTCGATGTCTCTCATATCCATGTTCCTCTTTCCATCTCTCCCCCTCCCTCCCTTCCACTCTTTCTGAAAAGCGATGGAAAAAAATGTCCTCACGTGAGGATTAACCAAAACAAAACCAATTAGCTTTTTAAAAGAGAAATATAACCACTTCTTTTTTCAGTTAAAACCAAAAAAAGGAGGAAAAAAACCCAAAACTCCTTTGTTCCAAAGCTGCCTGGAGACTCTACCGGGTGGACTTCCAGGAGCCACAAAACGGCAGGTCCTTCGGGGAACAACACTCAGACAGGAGACTCCAGCAGATGGTCTCCTGGCCGTGAACGCCAGGCAGAGACCCTCCTCTGTGGGGAGCCGATATAGGGTTAAGCCTCAGGCTGACCTGTTGGTAAAGTCACAAACAATTCCCAGTGTAGAGGGCAGCCCTCTTAGCATAATTAGGCTTGACCTTAGGAGGCTCCCTAGATCTTATCTGGGAAGCTAATGGGCTGAGGAAGTGCAGGAAGTATAACCATGGTGTAAACAAGTGAAACTCACAAGAACAAAAACAAGTGAAACTCACAAGAACAGTGTAACTTTGGTAACTACTACCTTGTTTACCTCTCACTATAAAATAAAGGCTCAGCTTGCCTTGGGGTCTCTCTCTGTGGCCTCAGCCAGGCACAGGAAGATCCACGGAGACTAAGGAAAGCTAGAGAGTTCTGAACACAGTCTCCATGTAAAACATTCTTCGCCGACTCCGTCCACACCTTTGGGACCCCCTGGACCCCTGGGGCGGGCCCCGGCACTCCTCACTGCAAAAACCAAGACCACCTCTGGGAGACCCAGGCCCTGCTCTGCATCCGGCTCTCCGATGCCTGGCTGCCAAGGCCCTGCTCTGTGTGAGAAAGGAAGGATGCCTCCGGGCAGCCTCCGGGAGGAACAGACAAGCAGACACGCTCCATTGCTTGGGCGGCACCGGGCGCCCACCAGTGGGGAGAGCAGCAAAGCACGTTTTGTCACTTGCAGGCCCCGAAACTGCTGGGTGTGCCCAGCCCCCAGCAGACACCCTCTGTGAGATAAGAGATGAGGATTCGCAGGCCAGGCGAACCGGAATGCAGACAAGAATCAGGGCCTCCTCTCTCTCCTAGTCTCACCAGCACGTCCTCACTATGTCACTAGGATGACGGGTTAAGCCACAGGAGGGGCTGTGACAATCCTCCAGGGTTTGTTTGGCTCCTTTTTTGGAGCTGAGAGGAGAGGCTGTGTGCCAGCAGCAGGCTGAGGGCAGTCTGCGTAAACCTTCCCCTCGCTCATGCACAGTAGCTATGAGAGTAATTAAGCAACCACGGATGACCCATGGGCTGGTTTTCCGTATTTTTAGTTGTATTTATTTGACCTGAGTAAAGTTCTTTTTATTTTTGATGAAATCGACATCACATTTTTAAAACTAGGAGAATTCACACAAAACTCAGGATTTCTGTTTTTCTGAAAACTCAGAATCTGACAACACAGGTTCAAGTGGTAGGAGCTGCTTCCTTTAAAAGGGCACCTCGTCCTCTGTGTGATCGCCCATTCCAAATTGTCACTCTACCCCCAACCCCTTTCAAGGGCACATGGAAGTCAAAACAGGGCCACATCTTAAAGCATTTCAGTTCCCATAGCCCAGTGAAGAGCTCCAGCTACACAGCAAAACAGGCCCGAGTCTGAAGGCCCAACTTCACCTTGACCCACGTGTGACCCTGGGTAGGCAACTTCCCTTCTCTGGGCCTTCTGTGGAATGGGGCTAGTACCTACCTTTGAGTCATTTTCATCTGCAGAGAGTAAAATTCAGGTTTTGGGGGATACAGCTCTGAGTTCTAACACTGGCAGAGATTTGTGGGACCACCACCACAAACAGAATGCAGGACAATTCCATCTGCCCCTGACCCCCTGAGATCGCAGTCAAACCGTCCCCAACCCTCCCACACCCGACAATCGCTGATCTGTTTGCCATCCCTGTAAGCTTGCCTTTCCCGGTGTAATTTTTTTAATTAAATATTTTGTTAGATGTAATAATGTCGTCATTATCCCTGGCACTTCTGTCTGCTCCAAGTAGTCACACAGATGATAGACATAATGAAACACCATAAGCATTGGTCCCCTCCCTGGGATCCTGGAAAAATACTTCGCATCCCCTTCCACTTTCCCATTTCTCAACCCACCCGTGGCGCTTCTCACGGATCCCTCTCTGATCCTCTTTCCAGTAGGGGATTGGAACCCCAGCCTAAAACGCTGGATTGAGCAGTGCAGGCTCAACGCCTGCAGGCTCAATTCCAAGGCTTCCGCTCCTGCTGACAAAATGAGGCCCGCGTCCCCCCCAATGGGAAGGAGAGGCCTGGTCCCACTGTGCCCGCCCACCCAAACGCAGGGCAGGAAGCAGCGCACACTCCCACGGTGGGTCAGGCCAAACAGGAAGTCCCCGTGTCACGAGGATGCCCACGGTACGCCTGGGTTAAGGAAGGAGCTATTCTTGCCATGCGTGGCTGGCAAAGAGGAAATGCGGCGTGAGAACACCTCCACACGGCAGTTCTTTTCGGGGTGTGGAGGTGGGAGGGAGGCATGAGAAAGCAAACCACACTGCTGAGGAGGTGACTCTTCCCCAAGGCAGCACACGGGTCGCCTTTCTGTTCACGTGAGCGATTCCCACCAGTGTATCTGAGCTGGAGCCCCTACATCCCCCTGACGGGTCAGTCACATCTGCGTGGCCCTGACGGTGACAGGGCGCACAGGGCACTGGCTCCATGGAGCACACGCTTGGCCCTGCCCTGCCGCCACCTTCGGGCTCTGCCATCCGGCACCAGAAGCCACCTCTCCAGACCCGTTTCCCCATCCGAAAGGGCACTGCAGGAAAAGGTGAACCCGGAAGGCACCGACTGCCACAGGCTCTAGTCATGCTGGAGCACCTCCGAAAGCCCTGTTCTAGAGGCCTTACACACACACACACACACACACACACGGAGGCTTGCTCCTGCCCCCCTCCTGCTGACCTGTCTCCATGTCATGTCCCAGGGCCCCCACCCGCCCTTTATGCCCGAGGCCAGGGTCTTCATCTCAGCACTACCGCCACTGGGATGAGATAATTCCCTGCTGGGGGGTTGGGGTGTGGGGGCAGGCTTCCTGGGCAGCGTAGGCTGTGTGATAGCGTCCCTGATCTGCAATCACTAAATCGCTCAATGTCAGTAGCAGGCACCCCCTGCCCAGCTCTGTGAGAACCACTGCTCTAGCCCACCCCGCGTATAATCAAGATTCTCCGAATGACACCTCCTGCCTCGACCTGGCCTCAGGGCACCAAACATACAAAACCTAAAACTGAACCCTTGGCTCCTATTTCTCCTGCCACATCCAATTTGTCAACACAGTTACTGGCACAGCCCAGTAATTCCTGGCTGTGGCGGCCTACTATCCACTGTAGGGTGGTCAACAGCATCCTGGCTTCTACCCACCAGAGGCCAGCAGCACCCCCCACCCCCAGGGGTGACAACCAGAAATGTCTCCAGACCCTGCAAGTGGCCCTTAGGGGAGGGAGGAACTGCCGGGTTTGCGAACAGCAGAATGGGCTAGTCTACGTAGCAGCCAAGAGTCCTTCTGAACTTCTCAGTCAGTTCACATCCTGCACTGCTCAATCCAGGGTCCTCGGCCCCCGTGCTCTCTAACCTCACCTCCTAACCTCCCACCTGGGCCTCCTTGCCCCTCCTCTCACACACGAAGCTCATCCTTACCCTCGGGCCTGTAATGTTCTTGTTCCTTCTGGAATGTTCTTCCTCCTGGTCCTGGCACGACTGGTTTTTCCTGTCATGCAACTCTCCCCTTCAAAAAGACCTTCCCTAACCCTTCCACCCCCCGAACCACTGCCTCTTCTCCCCACCTCCACCCCACCCATCTCTCTCCTTATATCAACACATTTTACCTTCTGGAATGAACTGTCCTGTTTATCCATCCGTATGATTCTCTGTCCCGTTCTAGAACCCAAACGCCACAGGAGCAGGGCCCTTCCTCCCCGCACTCTGCCCCATGCCAACGCCGTACACAGCACATGACAGACGCGCAATAAAAACTAGGAAACGGTGGAATGAATCAGGAAAATAATAACTTCATAGAGTTAGGTAGTTAACATTTCCAATGCCAATTTCTGCTAAAGACTTTGACCTAAGAATATACTGCACGTAGACAAGGTAAATACTGATTCATAATACTCAATGTATGTGCGCACACACACACATATAACTTCAAGTATATATATTTACATGTGAGAACTGGGTTACCATGGTCAAGGGCAAGTACAGCTGTAAACACTGGCCTAAGATACTTCAACAGCCCCCAGGAAACCCCTCACTTGTCCCTTTTATTGACCAATCTTCATGTTCCTCTACTTTCCCTTTTACACGGTTTACTCAGAGAGTTCAGAGTTCAAGAACCACACAAGAGGGCATCACAACCTGCAAAAATATGCAGGTGCCCCAGCAAGAGACTCCAAAAATCGCCACTGACCCAGGTTAAGGTTCAGGATGCTTCCGGTGGTGGCCGTCTTGTCTGCTTTCGTCGTGATTGGCGTGGACGCTTGAGGAGAGAAAGGTTTCGGGCTGCCCGATAAACTCCCCGCTTGGCCCATCTTCATGGAGGCCGGCGACGCTGAAAAGATAAGGCACTTGTTAAAGGACAGAGTTACGAAGAAATAAACAAATCAGACTTGTAGGTAGGTGTGGGGTGGGCAAGAGCCGAGAGACTGTATGTGATTCCAGCAGGGCACCAGAGCAGGGGGCAGCGGGCAGGGCCGGCCATCGGTTTCAAAGCAAAGGACGTCCTCCCCATGTTAAACCATTTCGGCCACACAGAAAGGAGGCCTCCCAGTTATTCTATTAGACACAAAGCTCTAAGACAAATCGACTAAGCTGCCACTGAAATTGGTTTGGCACATTCATGGGTGTGAAAAATCTCAAAATAAATAGCAATTTAAAGCGGAGACCCCAGCACGGGCCAGGCGCAGAGACCAGAGCCAGGCTTGCAGATGGCATGTCACCCAATTGTGGGAGACGCAGGGGTGGGCCTCACAGCTACTGCATCTGCCAAAGGCCAACTGGACCCCTCAGGAGAGCTGGGACTCCCAACGTCACAGGGGCAATGCTGACGGGAGCTAAATGCAGCCCCGAGGGAGTGATGAGACACTGGTCAACTACCCCCCCTTTACATGGGTGCTTGCCTCCATTTCCTCACCTGCCAAATGGGCACGCTCAGAGTGAGCATCAGTAACGGATACACCAGTACACCTGAGGTCACTTCATCTCCAGCGCCAGGCCCTGCCAATGCTGCACTGAACGTAAGACAGTGGGAGAGACTCTAGATGCAGAGAGAAATGGACTCAGGCATGGACTGGAAGCCAGACTGAGTGCAAGTCCCAGCTCTGCGCTGACTTGCTGTGTGACTTTGGGTACGTTACCTCGTCTCTGAATCTCCTTTCCTGGCAGCAACCAAGAGGAAGACTAACAACGCCCTACAAAGGGAAGGTGAAAGTCCCTACACTCATCAAGTTGTAAGGACCAAGTCAGTCAGTCATCTGGACAGCTGTCTGGCATCTGTTAAGTACTACCCTGGGCATCGCCTGCTCTGAGTGTAGTAGAAGTTCCTATTTCCCATTCACCTCTGGGGCTTCGGTTTCAATCATCCAAACCAGCAGTTCTCCTCCAGGGCACACAGGGCAGTGTCTGCGGATGTTTTTAGTTGTCAGACCAGGAGACAAGGTGCTCCAGGCACCTTAGGAGGTAGAGACCAGGGATACGGCTAACATCCTACAGGACACAGGACAGCGTCCCTGAGGAAGAACTATCTTGGCCTCAAATGCCAACAAGTGCTGAACTGATCGCCCACACGGGGACCGCAGCCGTGTCTCTGGGAATCCTTCGCCTCCCCCGGAAATGCGGAGCAGAGGTAGGGAGCAGGTCACCTGGGCTGAGCGAGTGCTCAAGAAACATTCGAAACCATTGTGAGGACTCAGCTCTTTTGAATACTGAATCCAATCAGTTTTACTGTAAGAACGAACGAATACCTGGCCCAGCATTCCGCATTCTGAGGGCTGTTGTTATCACTGGTTCTCACCCTTCTCCTCTCACCACTGCTAGGATAACAAGCAGAAATAAAGTGCTTGTTACCTAAACCAACAGGAATAAATGACGTTAAAGACATTTTAAAAGATTTCAATATTTCCAATAAAACCTTTAGTGTCGGGGTGTTTCTTTGGTTTTGTTTTTCAGTAATCCACTCACTTATGTGCCCCCCGCTTCCAAGAGACTTCCGGTGGCTGATAGGATCAGTAGAATGCCCTCCCCACGAGGGCTACAGACCAGGCTTTTCGAGCTGTGCTCTCTGACACGGCCGTCGCCACCTTTTGGACCTTGCGGACCCCTCAGAACCCACGGACCCCCGGTTGGCGACCGACCGCTGCTCTGAAACGAATGAACAAGCCGGCCTAGCAGAGAGGGGCTCCCCTCCCACA
>NW_006297815.1:694762-703187 GCF_000327345.1 Myotis davidii | reverse complement strand
ACTGTCACAAGAGACCTCCACCACGTGAATCCACAGTTCCCCAACAGGTTGAGTTAAAAAAGTAAGGAGAGGCCGGGCAGTGGCCTAACGGAGCCCTGCCCCACTTGTAATCATGCAGAGGATTTTAGCAACAACGCAGGTAAAGCCATGAGCTTTCGGTGTGAAAAATCTCAAAATAAATAGCAATTTAAAGCGGAGACCCCAGCATGGGCCAGGCGCAGAGACCAGAGCCAGGCTTGCAGATGGCATGTCACCTGTTTGTGGGAGACGCAGGGGTGGGCCTCACAGCTACTGCATCTGCCAAAGGCCAACTGGACCCCTCAGGAGAGCTCGGGACTCCCACGTCACAGGGGCAATGCTGACGGGAGCTAAATGCAGCCCCGAGGGAGTGATGAGACACTGGTCAACTACCCCCCCTTTACATGGGTGCTTGCCTCCATTTCCTCACCTGCCAAATGGGCACGCTCAGAGTGAGCATCAGTAACGGATACACCAGTACACCTGAGGTCACCTCATCTCCAGCGCCAGGCCCTGCCAACGCTGCACTGAACGTAAGACAGTGGGAGAGACTCTAGATGCAGAGAGAAATGGACTCAGGCATGGACTGGAAGCCAGACTGAGTGCAAGTCCCAGCTCTGCGCTGACTTGCTGTGTGACTTTGGGTACGTTACCTCGTCTCTGAATCTCCTTTCCTGGCAGCAACCAAGAGGAAGACTAACAACGCCCTACAAAGGGAAGGTGAAAGTCCCTACACTCATCAAGTTGTAAGGACCAAGTCAGTCAGTCATCTGGACAGCTGTCTGGCATCTGTTAAGTACTACTCTGGGCATCGCCTGCTCTGAGTGTAGTAGAAGTTCCTATTTCCCATTCACCTCTGGGGCTTCGGTTTCAATCATCCAAACCAGCAGTTCTCCTCCAGGGCACACAGGGCAGTGTCTGCGGATGTTTTTAGTTGTCAGACCAGGAGACAAGGTGCTCCAGGCACCTTAGGAGGTAGAGACCAGGGATACGGCTAACATCCTACAGGACACAGGACAGCGTCCCTGAGGAAGAACTATCTTGGCCTCAAATGCCAACAAGTGCTGAACTGATCGCCCACACGGGGACCGCAGCCGTGTCTCTGGGAATCCTTCGCCTCCCCCGGAAATGCGGAGCAGAGGTAGGGAGCAGGTCACCTGGGCTGAGCGAGTGCTCAAGAAACATTCGAAACCATTGTGAGGACTCAGCTCTTTTGAATACTGAATCCAATCAGTTTTACTGTAAGAACGAACGAATACCTGGCCCAGCATTCTGAGGGCTGTTGTTATCACTGGTACTAACCCTGCTCCTCTCACCACTGCTAGGATAACAAGCAGAAATAAAGTGCTTGTTACCTAAACCAACAGGAATAAATGACGTTAAAGACATTTTAAAAGATTTCAATATTTCCAATAAAACCTTTAGTGTCGGGGTGTTTCTTTGGTTTTGTTTTTCAGTAATCCACTCACTTATGTGCCCCCCGCTTCCAAGAGACTTCCGGTGGCTGATAGGATCAGTAGAATGCCCTCCCCACGAGGGCTACAGACCAGGCTTTTCGAGCTGTGCTCTCTGACACAGCCGTCGCCACCTTTTGGACCTTGCGGACCCCTCAGAACCCACGGACCCCCGGTTGGCGACCGACCGCTGCTCTGAAACGAATGAACAAGCCGGCCTAGCAGAGAGGGGCTCGCTTAGCACACTGTCAAAGCGCTCCTGAGGACTGTGGGGAACTTTGCCAAGAAGCCTAACCCTAGCCCTAACCGGTTTGGCTCAGTGAATAGAAGCGATGGCCTGCGGACTGAGGGGTCCCGAGTTCGATTCCGGTCAAGGGCATGTACCTTGGTTGCGGGCACATCCCCAGGAAGGGGTGTGCAGGAGGCAGCTGATCGATGTTTCTCTCTCATCGATGTTTCTAACTCTCTATCCCTCTCCCTTCCTCTCTGTAAAAAAATCAATAAAATATATTTTTTTAAAAAAAGAAGCCTAACCCTAAAGGGAACAGGAACAAAATCCCACGCCAAGGTACTGTCACAAGAGACCTCCACCACGTGAATCCATGGTTCCCTAACAGGTTGAGTTAACAAAGTAGGGAGAGGCCGGGCGGTGGCCTAACGGAGCCCTGCCCCACTTGTGATCATGCAGAGGATTTTAGCAACAACACAGGTAAAGCCATGAGCTTTATAATTCTGTGTGGCCCTAGCCGGGCAGGTCAGGGGCTTACATCGTCCCAATACACCAAGGTTGCAAGTTCGATCCCTGCTCAGGGCACATACAAGCAATCAGTGGATGCAAAAATGCGTGAACCAACAATCAATGCTTCTCTCTCTCTCTAAAATCAATCAATATAATTCTCTGTGTGTGTGCATAGGTGCAAGTGTGAAATAAAAATAACTGGAACAAGCCTTTAATTTCACAGACATATAAATTTTCCTTTGATAATAAAGTTTCAGTATTGGGGCACATACAAGCAATCAGTGGATGCAAAAATGCGTGGACCAACAATCAATGCTTCTCTCTCCTCCTCTCTTTAAAATCAATCAATATAATTCTGTGTGTGTGTGTGCATAGGTGCAAGTGTGAAGTAAAAATAAATAACTTGAACAAGCCTTTAATTTCACAGACATATGAAGTTTCCTTTGATAATAAAGTTTCAGTATTCGGGTTTAAGAAACATGTTTTTTAAATACATTTTTTATTGATTCTAGAGAGAAAGGAAGAGGAAGATCGAAACATCAATGCTGAGAGAGAATCATTGATTGGCTACCTCCTGCACGCCCCCTCCTGGGGACTGAACCCACAACCCGGGCATGTGCCTTGACCGGAATCCAACCCAGGACCCTTTAGTCCGCAGGCTGATGCTCTATCCAAGGGGCCAAACTGGCTACGGCAAGAAACATGTTTTAAGTGTTTTTTTAAACAGAACACTTGGACCCGACAAGTATAAGGGTGATGGGAGAACACTGGTTTCCATGGAGACAAGCAAGCTTCACTCTCCACCCGGCAGTGGAGGGTAGACACCCCCCAAGCCCCCAAGCATCTAGAACCGCTTGCTTCATGCCATTGACAGAGGGGCAGTGCCTGAGTCATTTAGCAACCCACAGGTCCCTGAAAGCTAGCCCTGAAAAAGCCAGAGCCGATGTCCACCCCTGAGTGCCACCTGCCCGATTTGTGACAGACCTTGTACCTGCCCAACCCCTTTCAGTTAATGCTACACACACTCACCAGGCTGCCCAAAGCCGTTCCAATTCCTCCTGCCTCAACTTCGCCAACTTTTCAGCCAGGCCTCTGCACGCCACTTCCAAACTATACCAACCCCTCCACTGACCGCCATCTCCACTGCTCTCACCCCAGTCCGTATTCCCAACACGGGCAATATGGCCCTCAAGGGGCAAAGAGTAGTTCTTAGAAGATGAAAGAAACCTTGCACTTTATGTATAAAGCAGAGAAATTCAGGCAGCAAACAGACAGACAATTCCTGTACATTTCATGAAGGTCCACTCCCAGGTATGTACCCACAACAGGGACGCAATCAAACCCTTGGACACCAATGTTCAGAGCAACATAGTTGGCAAGAGCCCAAAGGTGGCAACAACCCAAACGTCCATCAACACACTGTGCCCAGCCACGATGGGATGTTCCTGGGCCACAACAGGACTGCCATGCTGATGCATGCTGCAACGGGAATGACCTTCAACATCTTTGAAAATATACGCTAACACAGAAAAACGTAAATAAAGAAAAATTACCGCAATCGTATGACTCCAGTGAAGATGAATAGATAGGCTCCTGGAAGTTATTCTGGTTTTGTATGAGGCCATCTAGAGAAACATGTTAAATACTAGGCTGGCCAAAATGCCTACAGCATTGGACATCAGAAAGTTAGCAAAAATGTAGATATATAAAAGTTAAATTACGTGAAGAAAACAAATCGGTGTATCCATTTAAAACATCTGCATTCACATTACTTCATAAAGCCAGGTTTCTTCCCCAAGGAGTATCTCCCAAAATTCAGCTCTGACCCCTAACACTTGTCACATTCACGCACAATCTATATACTACTGACAATTAGAACTATATACACTAACATAGAAAGAAGCCAAAGAAATATCGCAAAGTTGAAAGAAGCAAAAAGCTTAGCATGATCCCATTCTACCACAAAATAATTATCATCATCCATGTGATGATATACATTAAACAAATCTGAAGGAACAGCCACTTCCTAATAGTTGCCATCTTTTAGGGTACAAAGATGTGCTATTAATTATATAATATTATGTTCAAGAAAAAAGTGAGACAAAATTAAATGTAAATATTGAAGAGTTTCAAAGATTAATGTGAAGCCATCAGAATTTTGTCAGAGCTAAAATTCAGAAGTGTGGTACATTAGATCAGTAGTTCTCAATGTGGAGTGGAGGGGTGTCTGTGCCCCCAGGAGATACGTGGCAATGTCTGGAGGCATTTTGGGGGGTTCTGTGGACAGGGTGTGCTGCTGGCATCTCACGGGCAGGAACCAGGGATGCTGCTAAGCAACCTACAGTGCGCAGGACAGTCCCACAACAGTGTCATCCGGCCCAAACTGTCAACAGGGCCAAGACTGAGAAGCCCTGTTTGGAATCACTCTAGGCATTTTCAAAAGCAGAGAGACATTGGGAAATGCTCATTCCAATTACGCTTTGGAACAGATGCCAGTCCTTTTACAAAGCCATAAATACTGCCCAAAGGAAAAACTGTTAGCCTTTGAAGTCACCAATAACTTAATAAGATTTTATACTTTGATGTGCAATTTACGAGTGCGGGCTAAAGCACACCATCTATTATCCACATTGACAAAATCCTAGCCTGTGCTAAGTGCTGTTCTGACTACATGAAACAGGAGTCTTAGAATTAAGTTAGAAAAAAGGCCCCTCCCTCCTGTGCACCCCAGCCCTCCAGGTGGGGTGGGGGTGAAGGAGGGGTTGATTCATGCTAAATTTCCTCTGCTTATAAAACCTCGGCAACAACCGACGTGTTCACAAGTCCTGGCGGTGTGCACGGATGAGCCACACGGCAGAACATCACGGGCTGGTCCTACGACAGGACAGAAAGGCTGTGTTGAAGCGTCATTTACTAGCATGAAAAAGCGTTCAGAACACAGGTTAAGTTACAAAAAAAACTCCAACAGTCTACACCAGACATTGCAAACAGGTGATACATGCATCGAGTAGTGCACGGATGTGTGTGACCTAGCATGTGGTTGTTGTTGTTGTTAAATGAGCCAATATATAAAAGTCTGAGTAGTTTGCATTTAAAAAAGATATTTGAAACTTCTCTTGAACAACCAGAAATCTGGCAACACTCAGCCCCCATTCCCACGTGGCTCTAACCAGGAGGAGGAAAAGGCCCCAATGCCCTTTAGAAAAAAGGGAGGGCTCAGAATATCACGTATCGGGCTGTAGACACTGCACTGCTTCGGGGAGAGCTGCACACACAAGCACACGTGTGTACGTGTAATGCGTCATGATAAGGTGTATTTCTGCTTTAGTTCACCCCAGTCCCTACCACTTCCCAGCCTCTCATTTCCATACCAGCCTGACCTCTGGACGTATTTGAGTTTCCAAAGTAACAGTATGGCGTGAACCAACATGGAGAGAGTCCTGGAAACTAGCTAAGGGCTGGCTGTGGTAGGTGGTATCGTCTGTGACTTCCGTCTTCGTAAATAACAATTGTTTTATAAAAATGTATTGATTTCACAATATAAAGGAGTTTATGAACATGTGTTTCCTTCTCCTTAAGCAGTAACCCATATAGAGCTACAAGACCAAAGGACCTTTAGCTCACAGGCCCCAGGAATATCATCCTAAAACATTAATGACTTAAATTGGGATCCCACAAGCAAATATTGGCGAAGGCATCAATTCTGGCCATGAGGTCTAAATAAAGGGGGAAGCAAAATAAATAAATAAATTAAATAAATAAATCACTGAGAATATAAACCACTTTGACCATTAAGACAATGGGATTCCAGTAGAAGCCTTTTGGCCGCACAAAGTGCTTCTCAAAAATCCAGTTCTAAGGTCACAGACACATGATTCTGAGCTCAATCCACACACCCTCCCCCCTCGCAAAAAAAAAAGGTTTCTAAATTCTCATACAAGTTTTATCGAACAATTTATTTCAATTTTATGTTGCTGCTTAAAATGTTTCCATTGCTGTAACTATATGGTTTTTCTGTTCCTATGGCACTTTTCTTTTTTTTATAAATCAGTCTTGTCTGACTATGGGAACATTTCAGTAACGAGTCCACTTCTTCCAATAAATGCTCTTATCACTGCAAACAGCAGAGGGCAGTAGAGTGCAATGAAAAGAAAACCTGACTAGCCATTTCTAGAGTCAGGATGGGGAGCCGGGAACCTCGGCACCTCCCCCGCACTCTCCTAGGGACCTCAACTTGCCTTCTGTAAAATGGGGAGACTGAATCAGCTTCTCTTAATCTATACAACAGAGGTTGGCAAACCAAGCTATGGGCCAGATCCAGCATACCACCTGTTCTTCTATGGCCTACAAGCTAAGAAGGTTTTTACCATTTTTATTTTTTAAAAAAAAAATTTTTTTTTATTATTGATTTTTTACAGAGAGGAAGGGAGAGGGACAGAGAGTTAGAAACATCGATGAGAGAGAAACATCGATCAGCTGCCTCCTGCACAAGGGGATGTGCCCGCAACCAAGGAGAAGGTTTTTACCATTTTTATATGGTTGGGGCAGTGGGGTGGAGGGGAAATCAAAAGGATTAATAGTTCACTAAACATACAAATTATATGAAATTCACACTTTAGTGTCACAGTCACCTACTGTCTATGGCTGGGCTAGTAACGACGACCGTGTTGAATAGTTGCATGGGCGTGACAGAGAGCCACTAAGCCTTACAGAAAAGGGGGCAATTTGTAAGATGAAAACAATTTTGAGTATCACCTTCTCTTCCTGAACTACTCACTGGCTGTACAACTCAGGATCAGCCAAATGACCCAAGCACATACCAGCAAGGGGGCTGTAGTTTGGGAGAAGGACTTTAAAGTCTGCTAACGCAGGACCTAAAACGCTACGCAAATGATCAGGAATTTTGCCAGGACTTCTGATGTCATTTCAACCTCTGTACCACCCAAAGGAAGAAAGACGCTACAGTCAACACATTGAAACTGTTTTTCTGAAATACGGTGCAGGAGAACGGAGAGTGGGTTCATGGCCCTACAGGTGTGATATGAAGAATTATGTATTCATTTCATGTATTTTAGGAAAAAATACAACAAGCGATGTAAACACATGAGTTTATACATTTTATTCAGCTTAGGACAGTGATGGCGAACCTATGACAACTCTGACACGCGAACTCATTTTTTTGGTTGATTTTTCTTTGTTAAATGGCATTTAAATATATAAAATAAATATCAAAAATATACATCTTCGTTTTACTATGGTTGCAAATATCAAAAAATTTCTATATGTGACACGGCACCAGAGTTAAGTTATGGTTTTTCAAAATGCTGACACGCCGAGCTCAAAAGGTTCGCCATCACTGGCAACAGCGATTCTTCCCAGGCCTGCTGCTGAGGTTAAAACACTTTCTCAAAATTGAGCTCTCCCTGGGAGCCAGCAGCGGGGTGGGGGGGGGGGGGGGGGGGGGGGTATGCACAGTGTTCTGTTAACTGGGCTTAAGTGGAATCGTGTCGTGGAATAAGAGGAAGCTTTTAAGGACTCTGGTCAGAAACTAAAGGGCAAAAGGGAAGTTTTTTTCTGAAACTATATCAACACAAGTTACTGTGTCCTAGAACAAAGGCATCTGATCAGCAGCCATAAGAAATAATATGGTCAATATCTTTGAAGCATTTACTACTCTAGGCACTGTTCTAAGCCTCTGTGTATTTTGATTCATTTAATCCTTTTAAGAACCTACAAGGCAGATCCTATTCCTACCACGACGTTACAGATGCGGAGACTAAGGCGTAAGAGCTCAGGGACCCTGACTAATGCCACACAGGTGGCAGTGGCAGAACTGGAATCTGAGACCAGCGTCCTCCTTCTGAACCCCTCAGCTACAGCAAGTCTCAAAACGCAAGGCAGCTGTTAAACCAGGTGACTTCAGAGGCGTGGCACAGTCCATGGGGAAAGAGGAGTGCTGCTTACCTTGCATGTTTCTCTCATGTTTAGACCTCAAATGATGTAAGTGCATGGGTTTGACAGAAACATGTTTCAATTAAAATAAAATTCTTGCCGAAACCGGTTTGGCTCAGTGGATAGAGCGTCGGCCTGTGGACTTAAGGGTCCCAGGTTCGATTCCGGTCAAGGGCATGTACCTTGGTTTCGGGCACATGCCCAGTGGAGGTATGCAGGAGACAGCTGATTGATGTTTCTCTCTCATCGATGTTTCTGACTC
>NW_006297815.1:691589-694547 GCF_000327345.1 Myotis davidii | reverse complement strand
CAAGGGCATGTACCTTGGTTGCAGGCACATCCCCAGTGGGAGATGTGCAGGAGGCAACCGATGGATGTTTCTCTCGTCGATGTTTCTAACTCTCTATCTCTCTCCCTTCCTCTCTGTAAAAAATCAATAAAATATATAAAAAAATAAAATTCTTGAGAAAGAAAAGCCGTTACGGGAAGCTGCTGTGATTAATCTAAGGGGCATTTGAGCTGAACCCGGAAGGATTTCTAACCATCTCTGCCCACTTCTAGGAATGGCCTGCAAGCGGCCTGCTGGGAGTGCTTTTGTCATTTTTTGGTTCCCAACAGCAAGGATCCAGCTTCGTCACTCATCCCACTAGAACAGCGGTTCTCAACCTGTGGTTCGCGACCCCTTTGGGGATTGAACGACCCTTTCACAGGGGTCGCCTAAGACCATCGGAAAACACATATATAATTACATACTGTTTTTGTGATGAATCACTATGCTTTAATTATGTTCAATTTGTAACAATGAAATTGGGGGTCACCACAACATGAGGAACTGTATTAAAGGGTCGCGGAATCAGGAAGGTTGAGAACCACTGCTCTAGAATGAAACCCCATGAGGCTCCCCGTGGTTCTGCGAAGTGATCAGCTCTGGCCCACCAGGTGTGGAAGCTGTGGAAATCCCGGGGGCCTCCTCCACCCTCTCCCGCCCGGGGCTGACCTGTGCTCTTGTCCAGGAAGTCCATGGACTCCTCGCTTGCGCTGAAGTGGCTGGACATGGCCTTCTTGTCGGGGTCCTGCTCCACGTCGGAGCCCGTGTGCACGGACGAGTTTGTACTCATGGGGGAGCGCGGCATGTCCGACAAGGAGATCCGGCGGCCGGTGCCCCCGCTCAGCATGGGCTTGCTCATCAGGATCTTGGGGGACGCCGTCATGTCGAAGTTGAGCTTGACCTTCTCCTGCTTGTCTATCTTGGCGGCACCAGCGCTCGGGTTGCTGGGGTCGAGCAGCATTTGGTACTGGCTGTTGGGCGTGTAGGGTGTCCTGAACGGAGAGTAATTAAAAACCCCAAACTTCCTGCGAATGTTCTCCACATAAACCTCCATCTCCTGCATTGCACTGTTGAAGATGCTTTTAGTCTTTTTCACAGAAAAAGGAATTTCTTTAGACATGAGGTAGCAATTATTTATTGGAACCCAGGCTCTAGGAGGGCAAGAGAGAGAGAGATTTTAAGTCGATTTTGGTCATTTCCAAGATTTTTATGCAACTTTTTAAAAACATTTACTTCATTGTGGTTAAGAACATTTAACAGGAGTTCTACCGTCTTAACCAACGTGTAAGTGTACAACACAGAATTGCTGGCTACAGGCACAAGGTTGTACAGCAAGCAGATCTCTAGAGCGTATTCATAGTGTGTAACTGGAACTTTATGCCCATTGACTAGTAATTCCCCATTTGCTCACCCCTAGCCCCTGGCAACCATGATGCCACCGATTCTATGAATCTGACATAGATTCCTCATAAAAATGGAATCATGCAGTGTTTGTCCTTATATGATTGGCTTATTTCACTTAGCATGTTGTCCTCCAGTTTCAGCCATGTTGTGGCATAATTTTTAAGGCTGAATAGTATTCCACAATGTATACATACAACATTTCCCTTATTCATTCATCAGTCAATGGAACATTCAGGTCGGTCTCAGAATTGTTTTTTCCTGAACACAAACCCAATTAGCCTAGTACGCTTGCCAAGATTCGTAAAGGCACATTCCTTTCCTTTTATAAATGATTTGGTTTGAATGGTTAATAAACAATCCACTTAACACACATAATGTCATCAGGACTGAACGTGAACATGAACTTAACAAAAACATTAAAAGCTTCAATAGACTTAGTCATTTTAATCCATAAAATAATAATAATAATAATAATAATGCCCCTTTGGCTTTGGGTTGGTAGAGAATAAGAAGACAGTCACTGCATCCTAGACCACACCTCCCAAGAGAAAATTACTCCCCGAGCTCACGATTTTGCACTCAAACAATGAAAAGTTTTCTCTTTTAAAATTGGGATTCTCTGGAGGAAGGGAGTGGGGGGAGGGCAGGGGGGGGGAGAGTCGTTAACTGGGGAAAGAGACATATGTAATACTTAAAACAATAAAAAAAAATTAAATGAATTTAAAAACCGGGGTTCTCCATGGAGCAAGGAGGGAACGTTGGAAAGCCATAGCCCTAAAAGGAGGTGCATGGCTTTGAACGAGAGATAGTTCGCATGAAAAATAACGAGAAACCAGCCCCTCACTTAGCCCTCAGGTGTGCGCCCTCCGCTTCCCAGGCGGGTTCCACCTCCCTACCGTCAACCCCCCCACACACACACCCGTGGGCTCTGCAGAGACTTCATGGGAACATGAGCTGCTTTCCTGGAATCAGTGACCCGAGTGACAGCAGGCAGGAGATGGGCACACAACCCCCCCGCCCTGGGGAAGGCAGAGCTGACACAGAAACATCCAAGCTGTAACTTGGGTCACATTTTATTCCCCAATCTCAACCGTTTGCAGCTGGGAATCTGGTGGGAGTGAGCTTTCCAAGGAGGCCTCTTGGCTTTCACAGACCATCCACCCAAGCCTGGCATCGCTGTAGAAAGCCAAGTCAACTGTGGGGAGGAATTAAACTCACGGCCAGTCTGATGCAAATACCACCCCGAGTGCTGTCGGAAGTGCCCCTGTAAGAGTCAGCCCCACACAGCCGAGCCTCCCACGGCTTCAAGAGAAACAAAATAGGAAATTCCACTATGTTTTACCCAAATTTTAATGGTTGGCATCTCGTTCCTATTTTTAAAAGAAAAAGCAGCCCAGGGGAAATACAGCACGTGCATGAGGCAGAATTCAGGGCATAGGCTGCCTGTTTGCAACGCTTGGCGGTGCTAGACTGCCACATCCACTAAACCTGACCACCCCAACAATATCTGCTCTGAGTGCTAGAAACGACAGCTTC
>NW_006297815.1:687638-691461 GCF_000327345.1 Myotis davidii | reverse complement strand
TAGACTCCGAGCATTACTGCTGGTGGGCAAGCGTCTGGACCAGGCGGGACAGGTCTGCGGAGCGGTCAGGCTCTCAGGGCTGTCTGCAGACAAGGGACTCCCCGTCCCTGAGCCAGCCTCAGCGCTGCCATCAGTAAAATAGAGGAGGAGCCCCAAGCTGGAGGGGAACTAAGGGGAGCAAACAAATGCCCCAGTCCCGGCACCACCAGGAGCTGGTCAGCCAGTCGGTCACCGGGATCGAGTTTCCCGCACACTGTCATCTGGTATCAGGGCCTTACCTGTTTCTTCCCAGGTTCTTAAGTGCCTTCAATGAAGTTGCTTGGCAAGTGATTTCTGGAAAATGACTGTTTCTGTTCCTTTAAGCAGGCCCAGGAGATATTTAAAGGAAAATTAGATTTGCTTAACAATACAACAGCCTGTGGGGGCAATGTTGTGAGGCCACAGCTGAGGTTCTTCCTAGCTCTGGGCCTCAGTTTTCTTACCAGCGAAATGGGGATAAAAGCAACTTTTATAGAAAGCACTTAAAGCAGTGCCTGCTGCATAGTTGGCCCTCAGTTAATGCCACCTCTGCAGGAATTTTATAAGATATTTTCTATTTTTTTACATAATACTGTGTGTCTGGGGAAAAAAAATCAAAATATATTTTAATAATTTTTTTACATAGCATTTAAAGTTGTGTGTTTGGTTTTTTTTAAGTATATTTTAATTGGTTTTAGAGAGAGAGGAAGGGAGAGGGAGAGAGAAATAAAAACATCGATGAGAGAGAAACATCAACATCGATGGGCTGCCTCCTGCACACCCTGTGCTGGGGAACGAGCCCAAAACCTGGGCATGTGCCCTGACCAGGAATGGAACCAGCAACCTCTCGGTGCATGGGCTGATGCTCAACCGCTGAGCAAAACCAGCCGGGTGAAATGAAAATATTTTAAAGGACAAAAGGCACGTGATGAGACACTTGAGAACATGCCTTGATTGGCAGAAGAGCCTCCCTGGGCTCCAGGATTCATTACCCTGACGGTGACCAGGTAACTGTCTGTAATATTTCTATTCTGCTGTCTTGGCCCATTTCACTGACACCTGTCCAGGCTCACATTTTGGCTCTACATCCCTGAAAGCAAACTCCCCGTAAATGGGGCAGCATGCTACCCGCCTTACAGCCTCCCTGAAGTCTCCCCGTCCTGTTCCTGGGTCTGATAAGAGCCAGCTGTGGACAAAACGGCCCCATTCTGCTTTAAGGGCATCTCAGGGGAGGGAGGGATGCTCATCCTTGAAGGAGTGGCTTCCCCCACAGCAGTCAGGGACTCCCTGCCTAAGGCTGACTCATTCCTACAGGCCAGCATATGGCCACTCCACCACTGTGCGTCCAAACACCTTGCCCAATGCATGTTCCTCACCGAAAATGAGCCCAACAGCTCAGCATATTCCCTCTGAGGGGGCAGAGGACACCAAGGGAGCGCAAGAAAATCTAATCAGATTTGTGCTGCTGTCTTTTAAAAAAAAACAGCCTCCAGAGCCAGCAAAGTTCATGCCCCTAAGCCACCTTCAAGGGGTGTCCACGCAGAGTGGCTCAGCTGACAGCAGATCCCAGGGTCTGGGAACACTTGGTGCATAGGGGCCTGTATCTTAAGTCTACCCATATTGCGTCACACTGGAGAACAAGAATAATCCCAAACCATCAAGATGGTTAACACGTGGATGTTCTAATGAAGAGGCAGGAAGGTCTGCAGCCTGCCACCAATGCCTTTCGCTCTTCAAATAAAAGCCAGACTCCTGACAACAGCCCATGTGATCCAGGGCCTGCCCAACCTCTGAACCCCACATCTTATCATCCTCTCCTCCCTCATCCTGTTCCAACCACACCGTGCTCCTGGCTCTCCCCACCCCCACCCCCCACCCTCCATCAGCACAATGGGCCTTGGCCCTTCTGCACCCGCGTCTCTGCTCTCTCTGGCCATCCTCTACCCAGCTCTTCCCTGGGCCACACCGCCCTCTGCTGACCTGAGAGCATCGTACCTGTTTGTTTACTTGTGTATTATCAGTCTTGCCCGCTAGGATGCCACCCTCTTGATGGGCAGACACAGTGTTGTATGCCTACCCAATCCTAAAGCCCCAGCATCCAGCACATAGCCTGGCCCACAGCAGGCACCAAATACATTTTTCTTTGAGTGAACAAATAAATGAATTTTTAAGAGTGTTCCAACAGAAACAGTCAAAATCAAATAAAGGGTAATACCTCCTATCAAACCCACGATCATCTTGGCTAACTTCCATTTCGCCTCCTGACACTGGCCGGCCTGGGTTCCTAGTGAATGATTTTGTGGATTACTTTGGAATTCACTCTTTTCTTTGACTTGCAAGATGATAAGCAAAATTTAACAGGGAGGGGTATTGCAGATTCCGGTGTTGTATGAAATCATAAACCGCACGGTCTGTGCATTCTGTGGCTGTGTGTAATATTCAGCATGATGTCTTTTACATATTCTCCCCGACACACTCACACACTTTTGTCAAGCGGCTCGGTGGGGCTTCCAAAGGGCTTTTGCCTTATTTAATCATAACTTAACTCGCTAAAGTAGAGCTGAGATATTAACTGCTGCTCATCTCCGTCCACCTGTGGTTCTCAGGCAGGCAGGGGGCTGTGCTCTAAAGGGAACTGCTAATCACTGAAATAACTCCCTTCGCAGTGGGCGAGGGGAAGGCAGAAAGGCTGGGAGGGAGGGCTCACACCTGCCCAAACAGTCACCCCTTATCATTTCTCATTTAGCTTCAAAGAAAAGGGGGGCGGGGCGCACTACCCAGCACAGTGATGATAGGAGATCCATTTACTGGTAACATGGGGAAATGCTTCTGATCACGGAGAGCATTATTTTGAAAACCAATTTGCACAACGGTTTGATTTACTCCAGGAAAAAAAAAAAAGAAAAAGAACAGCAGCATTTGAAATAACCATGGAACCTTATTCTGGTGCTGGTTTCATTAAGAAAAGCACGAAAGCAAGATTCTCTTCTCATGTACCTGAAAAAGCTGAAGCCCATGCATTATTCCCAGGGCCGACACAGCACAGAACAGGACTTTTAAACTACACGATCACCGGTGGGTATCGTGACAATCAACAAAACGATAGCCATCCAGTCCGCTCCTCCTCGTACCCACTGACCGTATCAAAGGTTCAGCGAGAGCTACACGTTTGCAGCCCGTTTTTAACTCCCACCTGTCGTGTTGTCCAAAGAACCGGGCATCCACCTGCCCATCTTTATCCCTCAGAGCTTTGGCCGGCCAGAACGGGAAGCCCTTCAGTTTTGCCCAGACCAAAGGATGTGGATTGCTCTAGGAAAAGAAAAACAAAATCCAGAGTCTGAATGTATTGGACAGCAAGAGGCATACATCAAGCGCGGTGTGTGGGGGTAAAGCGAAGCAGAGGGGACAGAGGCCACAAACTGAAAGAGAATCGTTTCAGACCGTCTCCCAGGGGGTGCCCCTGGGCGGCATGTGGCCAGGAGGCCTGGGCGAAGATGGGAACGGGGGTAACTTGTGAAACCAAGAACGGAGCACTGACAAAACTGGGCTTGAAAACTGGCTGTGCCGTGACTACCTGGGTGGCCCTGAGCAAGATCCCACCTTTCTGTGCAACTCAGAGACTGCAGCACTTACAGCCTCTGTTAAGGTGAAGGATTAAACGTGGGTTGTATCCAGCATGTAATGAGGGGCGGTATTAGCCTCTTTTCTTCTTTATGGAGGGCTACTCAAACCCTTAACGATTCAGGTGTTAATCTCCAAGGGCAGGGAGAGACATAAACTGTTTTCACTGTTCACTACTTGCCCA
>NW_006297815.1:686831-687624 GCF_000327345.1 Myotis davidii | reverse complement strand
CCACCAGCCCACTCCAAAACTGCATTTTTCTACACAGAAGACCAGTTTGGTAAATGCGGAACCACAGGGAAACAAGGGTGATCTTTCTCCCCTGACCCCCCACCACCACATTTGGGTGACCATGGACTTAATCCTCTTAAAATAGATTTGGAATGACACACTCATTTAACACTTGTGTCACTATCTGCATCGCTTTGGCGAATCCCCGCTCTCTGGACGAGCAGCCGAAGAGGTTTCTCCTACCTGCGTTGCTTTCACTCTGCTATCACTTTTTCAGTAAAAACATTACTTAAAAACTTCACCCCAAGTTTGGTCGAGTAAGCCACCCAGCGAAAGCTGTCTCGGGTAGTCATCCAGGCACAGCGTTCAGAAAACGAAGGGAAGGAACTCCAACTTACACAAGGCTCACAAAACCAGTTATCGCGTTTTTGGCAAGCAGCTAAGTAACACTCTGGACATACTTCGATTTCATTCATCTGTAAAGCAGAAATACGTTAGAATGCGGCATCCCAGGGGCCTATGCTTCTAGGCCCTCGAGAAGTGCAAGACGATGTTGGAAAATAACATTAGTTAAACAAAGTCACACGATCGGGACTATCTCTCACCGACCCCAACACTTCCACCCAGCCCAAGCCACCACCATCTCTCCTGGAACATCTACCAGCTCCCACTATGGCTCACTCACACGTAGAGTCAACAGCCAGAGCCACCCTCTACAAACATAATTTTGACCTTATACCAGTGGTTCTTTACCAGGGAGGTTCAACACCCCCAGGGATTTGGCGGGGGAGGG
>NW_006297815.1:683705-686616 GCF_000327345.1 Myotis davidii | reverse complement strand
GTTTGCAAGGGGATCTAAGAGGTACAGGACAGTCCCCACAATAAGGAAACCTTCAGCCACAAATGTCAGTAGTGTCAACATTGAGAAACTAACAATGAAATCTAAACACCTGATCAGTTCCTTCAAGACCAGGTGTGGTCTGGCCTCGACCCACCTGCCTCCATTGCCATGCTCAGTGTCTATGCATCTCTACTCACACCATCCAGACGATTTGTTAATTCCAGTGTTGCCCTATTTTACTGACAATCTAAAAATACTATTACTTCCTATCCCTCTTTTTCTTTTAAATCTTATGTTTTCCATAGAGTAGAAAACAAGAAGGGAGGGAAGGTGGGAGGGAGAGAGAGAGCGAGAGACCAAAGTGAGAGAGACACATGAATTACATCAATTGGTCACTTCCCACACACGCCCTGAGCCCCGACCATGGCTGGGGATCAAACCTGCAACCCAGGTGTGTGGCCTTGGCCAGAAACTGAACCCCTGACCATTCGGTTTGCAGGCCAGTGCTCCAACCATTGAGCAACACTGGTCAGGGCTCCTTTTCCCTCTGAAGAAGTGTGTTCCCCTAAAATATCATCATGTCTTAGAACCCAGGGCCCTGGAAGCTCGCATAATGGATCTGAATTCAGACTCCACTATTTCAGAGGAAAAAACGAGGACCCAGGAAATCGGGTAACATGGCCAAGGTCTCACTGCAGCGAAGCGGCAGGGCCAGGAGCTGACCCCAGGCAGCCGGGCTCCGGAACCCATGCGCTTCACCATCGCCCTGTTAGTTGCTACATCTTCCTATCACCACGAGGCTCACTTTTATCTCCATCCTGCACGGTGCCTAACACATGGCAGCTGCTCAGGTAAGAATTAATTATTAATCTCTTAATTATAATTTGTGATTATAACTGAAAAATGAATGCCAGAGTATAAAACCTTTCTACCCAGTCTACTTCTATTCTAATGGTACTGGGTGGAACAAAGTGGTAACACCATGTCCAGGACAGCCCTGGCCTTGGAGCCCACAAAGCGACAGTGTACCGCCAACAGGTAGATTAAAAAATGCCAGACAGAGCCCTGGCGGGGTGGCTCAGTTGGTTGGAGCATCGTCCCATACACCAAAAAGTTTCATGTTCGATTCCCAGTCAGGGCATATACCTAGGTTGCTGGTTCGAATCCCAGTCAGGGCATGTACAGGGTGCAACCGATCAATGTTTCTCCCCACCCCACCCCCCGCCCTTCCTTTCTCTCTAAAATCAATGAAAAATATCCTCAGGTGAAGATTTTTTTTTTTAAATTTGCCTAAAAATGTCAGGCCCTAGCTGATTTGGTCCAGTGGATACAGCGTCGGCCTAAGGACTGAAGGGTCCAGGGTTCGATTCCGGTCCAGGGCACATGCCAGGGGGTGTGCAGGAGGCAGCCAATCGAGGGCTCTCTCTCATCATTGATGTTTCTATCTCTCTCTCCCTCGCTCTTCCTCTCTGAAATCAATAATATATATAGTTGTTGTTTTTTTTTAAATAAAAAGTCAGACAGAGTATCTGGGTTCAATAAATTCCACCTGGGGGCACCCCACCAATTAAAGGCCTTTGCTCCCCTTACCCAAGGAAACAACTGAAAACCTCACCCACACAAATCTCCTAATCACCAATTAACAGTATCAAAAACAGCCCATGATCACTTCTCATCAGAGAAATGCAAACCAAAGGCACAGTGAGGTGCCACTGTTCTTACTGATCGCACTGACGGCAGCTTGTGTGAGTGTATTTTTCCTCATCAGAACTCCCAGTATTAGAACGAGCACAGAGAAACAACCACGCTCATCCATTCCAGGTTGTTGTATAAGTTGCTACAGCTTTTCCAAAAGACAATCCACACATATCACCCTAAGTTACTGCCTTGGACCTGATAGGTACATTTCTAACATTTGTACTAAGGAAACCATCAGAATAGCCATGAAAAAAACCTGTTCTCCCTGTGTGTTTAATCACCTGGGAAAGCATTCAAACTACGTGAAAAACGTAGATTATAAAACCCTTTCCATGTGAACATGTAGACATGAACATATCCTACAGTATCCAGATTTTTTCCGAATGAATGGATGTACACGGACAGGGTGGAGGCCATGACATCACAGTTTTTCACGCTTACGACGAGGATCTAATAAAGAAACCGTTTCTGCCACCAGCCTGTCCCACAACCTCAAGGCGCACAGCCAGGAGGCTGGTCATCCGCACCATCGAGCCTATTAGTATTTGCGAAAGGAACCAACTCTCTAGGACACCGGGGCTGCCCTGTGAGAAAGAGTCAGCACCTTTCCCCCAAATAATGTCAAACATCTTCTGCAGGAAGACTGAAAAGGACCTGACTCAGTGCCACAGACTGTGGGTGAAGAAATTATGAACCATCTCCTATAGATCATGGCTAAGGTGCGGGTGCTCTACAACATATGGGGGGGGGCCCCTCCTAGTTGCTTTTACTTTCCCTTAAAGAGAGAGAGCCGTCTGGGCCTAAACAAATTCTAAAGCCACTCTGGCTACCCACTGGAAGATCCTGCACATGCAAACTTCAGCCACCCTGTCCTCACTCTGGACACGTTTAAAACACGACAGTGGGAAACATACCTCATGCTCACAGATTTTGATGACTATTTTCGCTATTTGCGTCAATTTGTGATTTCCTAAGGGAATAAAGAAAATTGGATTAATTCAAATGGAAACATGTTGATGCCCAGCCCTGGGATTTTATTCCCACTAACAACTTTTAACTTGCTTTCCCCCACGATGAAACGTTTAAAGGCTAAAAACCAGGAGATTCTGGCTTCTAATACCCGTCAAATTGTGTGTAGTCTCCCATGACTGTCAGCCAGTCTTTGTGCCTTGATGTCAGCTTTTCTGAAATTGAGCAATTTGTCATTTCCCTA
>NW_006297815.1:648676-683573 GCF_000327345.1 Myotis davidii | reverse complement strand
TGATTTTTCTCTCTCTCTCTCTCTCCCTCTCCCTTCCTCTCTGAAATCAATAAAAAATATTTTTAAGAAATAAAGATGCTTTTTTACATTTTAAAGGCTTAAGTTAAGTGGAAAGGAATCCTCATCTACCCACTGTCCCAGACTCCATCCAAGAAGAGTACAGGGGAAAAGACACTGAATTACGTAGCTCTGGCGTACCCAGTGCCTGAAATTACATTTTGTTGTTAACCCCTCAAGAAGCCATAATATAGGGAGCAGGTAGGAATATCCCCATTTCATTACTGAGCTAGCCAAGGCTCAGGAGTCGTCACTAGCCCACTTAGCTAGAGAGTTAAAGATCTGGCCCCAGGATTCTAAATCCCTTACCTTTGCACTAAACCAGAGGACAAGATGGTTAGAAATGCATGTTACCCTATTTTCAGAAATTGTATGTTTGCTGACAATAAGATTTCACACACACATAAGCACCTAGATTTCTGGCTTGCGTTGAAACCTTAGGGGATCTGATAACTCTGTCCAACAACCATGGAGTGTCCAGTGGCAGCCCCGCCAGACCAGGTAGGAACCTCACCAGAAGAGGCAGGCAACCCCACAGTATCCTGCTCTCCCCACAGTCAGTGCCTACCCTGGCTGTGCCAATGTGTTTCGCTCACCAGTCCTCATTCGCTTGTGTATAGGTTTGAGTTTATAATCTTTATCTAAATTCTCAATGCCCAGTGACTCTCTTCCCTCCCTACACCCCAACCTGCTACTGAGCAAAACATGTGCTGTAAGTAAACATCTACCATTCATGCGTCTTTTCTTAAACATTACCTAAAAGTCTATGCTAGACCCAAGGGTATGCAGGGAACAAGACATGGTGTTTGCCCTTAAAGAACTTACATCCTGGTAAGCAACTCAAACAAATAAAAACAGTACCATCCAGATAGGGTAAGAAACGCTGCCGCAGGAAGGGCAGGTACTGTGGCAGCCCTTAACAATCACATATGACATGGTCTAGTTCACCAGGGAAAGCTCTTCAGAGAACTGAGAAACTGAGACACGAGAATAAGAAAAAGCCAACAGGAAAAAGAGGTAAGGCCTGTTTCAGCAGGGAATAAGACCTGGGGGCGAGAGAAACAGGATCGGGCAGGACCCTGAAAGATCTGCTGGCCAGAGGTAAACAGAGAGGATTGTGGGAGAGAAGTTGAGGCCATAAGGTGACAAGAGGAGATTTCTCTGTTGAGAAGGCTCGATCCTTTAAATCTACAACAACACAACTGACAAAACTTTATTCAGAATATAAAGCTCTCCTACAACTCAATAATAAAACACAAAAATCTAATTTTTTAAAGGCGTAAGAGATTTTAAAAGGTAGTTTACTAAAAGATATACAAATGACTTATAAGCACACAAAAAAAACCCTCAATACCATGAGTCCTTACAGGAAGACAAATTAAAACCACTATGGCCTAATATTTCATACCTTCAAGAATGGCTAAAATTAAAAAGACTAACAATACCAAGTGTTGACAAGAATATGAAGCAACTAAGGCTCATCTACACTGTTAGAAGGAGTGCAAAATGACACACCACTTTGCAAAAACAGTTTGGCAAAAACGCTTATAAACTCAAATACAAACCTATTCCGTGATCTAGCAATACCCCTTTTCTAGGTTTTTACCCAAGGAAATGAAAACATATGTCCACACAAAGACGTGGACAAGAATGCTCACAGCAACTTTGTTCCTAACAACCAAAAGCTGAAAATAACACAAATACCCATCACCAACAAGGCGAATGAATAAATTCTATGTCGATAAAACAAACACAGCAATAAGAAGAAATGAACCACTGACACACACAACATGGATGAATCCCAAAAATCTTACGCTGCATTCAAGTAGCCAGACACCAAAGAGTGCAATGCAACCTCTATGACTCCATTTACATGAAATTCTACAATATGCAAAACTAATCTACAGTGACAGAGAGCAGAACAGTAGGCCGGATTGACTGGATAGGGCAAAGAGGGAATATAATAGGATGATGAAAAAATTCTACATCTTCTTTGGGGTTGTGGTTACACATATGTCAAATCCATAGAATATACACGTAAAATCTGTACCTTTTATCTTATGTAATTATTCCTCCATTACAATGAAGTTTTTAAAAAGGACAGGCAGCAGCATCACACAGCCAGTTTGGATGTCAACTGATACTTAAAATACACAGTCACCGGCTCCCTATTCACAAACATTAGCAATCCCTACACAAGTATTTGAAGGTACTGGCCCTGATGCATGAGAAAAGAGCCTGATTTTTTATGAAGAGTGGGGGAAGGGGCAACACACACAGCATACTCTTTTAAGGCATCATCTACGCACTCACCCCCATTATAAATGATGCAGTTGTGCAAAATCCACTTGGCGTCCGCCAGGAAGGCCTCCGTGCAGCCATACATTTTCTTCTTAGCGTTCTGCAGAGAAAGCCAGAGCACAGTCACACCGCGTCTACACAGGCCACAGCCAGGAGCACCTGCGCCCCCACATAATTTTCTTAGCAGTCATTTGCCAAATTAATTAATGCTTTTACTCCGTTTCCCAAGATGCTATTGTAGTGGAGATCTGTAACTCCATAAAAACGCATCCACTGAATTTATCACACTAAGCTGAATTTTCTCATTTTACAGCAGCTTATTCCAATGCAACAGGACATAACATGTACTTATGTATTTGTTATTATTTGTAATAGTCTCCCATAAGCCTCATGATTGAGAACTCGATGAAGCAGTCATTATCATCCCCATTTTACAGACAGGCGGGCCGAGGTATGGGAATGTTAAGGAACGTATGCAGAGTTCCAAAACTATTAATTGATGAAGCTAGAATTCCAACCCTGCCTTTTTTGAATGCCTGCTTTTTTGGAATGCCAGGAGGATGTGTGCAATTTCCCAAAAGCAGGTTGGATTAACTGTTTAGGGATCATCAGTGCACATATGCTTTCCAACCTCATCCATGCTTTCTTGACCCAGATTTTGGTGTCAACAATTTGAAAATCAACACAGGATGTTGTGCACAATCTAACGGTTTACAAGTGTCCTTTTCAGCATGGAGATTTAGCATGAATTTTAAAAATACCTCCAGGCATTAAAGAAACACCCTTATCAGTAAAAGAAGTCAAGTTCTATGAAGCCATAAATGCACTGCTAATGTGAACGTTTCCCAGACACTTAATTTTCTCTTCTGCCCTCCTGCTGCTCTCATTAGCACCTCCGAGAGGAAGAGAAGAGGTAAGGCTCAAGTCCATCAAATCGCTAATTCTTAGAAGCTATGACTTTTTCAGGTGAAGAATCGCAAGCAGAAGTAATATTTGGAGCTTATCCGTGGACTGCAACACTCCATTGCAATCCCTGCAAAAATGTTACAGAAGAAGTTAGGGAATAAAAGTTCTTTCATCCCAATAAAAATTCACAGAGGACACGTAGAGCAACCATGTTGAGATGGGGCACGAAAAGTGAGGGCAGATCCTCAGTCATCTCGACAACCGTGGGCTACACAACGGTGAGGTTCTGGGATGGAGGCCAACCTTTTCCAATGTACAAAGGTCCATGGGGTGGAAGATGTATTCTGCGTAGTCGGGATGCTGTTCCAACGGAACAGGCTTCTGGAATGCGTCTGTCTATAAGGGAAAAGACGTGCACACACAGACACAAACCATTATTGCTGGGGAAGACCAAGCATTAAGGCCAGCAAAGCACGTTAAGCTGGAAACAACTTTTCAGACAACAGGCTTTAAACTTTTCACAAAGAATGACCCTGAGGAGCGCTCCAAATCGGTTCCCCTTCTAATTCCGCCTTTTGATCAATAATCATGGACCCAGCTGTGTTCTGGCTTTATTTGCTCCCTTTTCAAGATGTATGCAAATAACAGGTCCTGTTCTTCTTATACAGGGTGGGGCTAACGTCGGTCCGCAGTTGTTCCCACGGGAAATAACAATAAACAGTGATACGAGAATGAAGTCTGTGTTTCACGTACTCACAGCTGTAAACCTACTTTTGCCCCACCCTGTATTAAGATTGACAAGAACAACTATCAGTTCCTTTAGACCTGAACTTTGAACGAAGTTTATGTATACTCTGCAAATACCCATAATCAAAACTGACTAAGGACGAAAAATGACACTCCAAATAAAGTTCCCAAAGTGCCAGCAGATATTTTGCATGTGGGAAAAAAATTTAAACAGCAAGGTTTTGCTTTTCCTTTAACACATTGTATGCAGGAAACGTATTTATACGTTTTACATTGACTGGAGGTAGTAGAGCGCGGGACATGTATTAAAAAGCCCAGTTACCCTCAACACAGGAACTATGTAAGTTTCTCATTTTGATCCATTGTCTTAAGCCCTACTTGAATCGGCTAAAAAAGTAAGCCTGATCTGTTGATGGGTGGTATTTAGTTATCAATTTTAAAAAATTAAAAGATTTAGTTATAAATATTAAAATATACTCAAGCAAGGGATCTGGGTGGATTACCATTTGCAGTCAGCTGAGCCCTTTTATCCAGAATGTATGAGTGACCATTGTAAGTTTAAAAGATGCTACCTACCACAGCCCCAGCCAGTTTGGCTCAGTTGGTAGAGCGTCAGCCTGCAGACTGAGGGTCCTAGGTTCGAGCCCAGTCAAGGGCACATGTCCGGGTTGCAGGCTCGACCCCCAGTAGGGGGCGTGCAGGAGGCAGCAGATCAATGATTCTCTCTCATCATTGATGTTTCTATCTCCCTTCCTCTCTAAAATCAATAAAAATATTTTTTTAAAAGATGCTGCCACAGCCAAAACCGGTTTGGCTCAGTGGATAGAGCGTCGGCCTGCAGACTGAAAGGTCCCAGGTTCGATTCCGGTCAAGGGCATGTACCTGGGTTGCGGGCACATCCCCAGTAGGAGATGTGCAGGAGGCAGCTGATCGATGTTTCTCTCTCATCGATGTTTCTAACTCTCTATCTCTCTCCCTTCCTCTCTGTAAACAATCAATAAAATATATTTTTTGAAAAAAATTTAAAAAAAGATGCTGCCACAAAAATCAGCAACTTTCTGAACTGATTGATTTTATATCAAACAATTTATGTGAGAAATTAACACCCTATCCAATTTTTCTTTGTGGTTTATCATTCTACAGTGTTGACAAGTCTACATAATTATTCTTCTTGTAAACAGTCCTCAGCAGATATAATTAATCCAGCCTATGAAAAACAGGAAGTAATTCCTTGTCACTAAAAATAGAAAACTCAATAGTTTTAAAAACATCTGTCTTTTTAACCAAACTGAGGCTATTAACTTTTGCTTCCATTGATGAACATTTTAATAAAGAGAAAAATAGATTACAATTTAGCAATACTTAATTGGCACACTCTCAATCTTTTTCATCATAATATCAAATTTCACTATGTCGCCTAACTGGTTTGGCTCAGTATGTCGCCTAACTGGTTTGGCTCAGTGGATAGAGCGGCCTGTGGACTGAAGGGTCCCGGGTTCGATTCCGGTCAAGGGCATGTACCTTGGTTGCGGGCACATGCCCAGGAGGGGTTGTGCAGGAAGCAACTGATCGATGTTTCTAAATCTCTAACTCTCTCCCTTCCTCTCTGTAAAAAAAAAAAAAATTTCACTATGTGAAAACTCAAAGCTAAAGCGTACTTTTTTTAAAGAAATTAAACCACAGTGGTTACTAAATATTCTACATTTCTATAGATTCATTGGACTTAGAAAGCAAACTCCAAAGAGTCACAAAGGTTCGCTACTGGTGCAAATGAGAAAAAGAGAACTCCGTCCTCAAGTTTCTGTAGGAAAAAATTTCATAATATGTTGATTACAATGGCATAATATATGGATTACTTTTAGAAGAAAGGTATTTTACTGCCATCTTCCTGAAAACTGTCACCAGAAATCTAAAACCTCCTTGGCTATGATCAGACTGGCACTCAGGAGGGAACCCAGGTGAAGTGCGCAATTTGCCAGCCGACTGTGCCAGCCCTGCTTCCACATAGATTTTCTTCGCCCTGGCCGGGTTGCTCAGTTGGTTAGAGCACCATCCCAATACGCCAAGGTTGCAAGTTCGATCCCCAGTCAGGACCAACCAATTAATGCGTCAATAAGTGGAAAAACAAATTGATATCTCTCTCCCTCTCTCTCTGTCTCTCTCAAGTCAATAAATAAAATTTTCCTTAAGGGGAAGGGTCCATACATCAAATCCTATTTCAACATTGAAGGAACTAATCAAATTCTCACCCTTTATGGGAAACGGCACTGGTTGCATTTTACTTGAAGGTTTCATCATCAGACCTTGATTATAAATCAACTGGGTTGTACTCAGGTCTCTCATCGCAATGGAAGTTTACCAACTCACGTGGGAAGGAGTGAAATTCCCCTTACTCGATGGGGTATGAGGGAGTTTACACTACATAACCAATCAGAATTTTAAATCCCCATCAAGTTTCTCCACCATATGTCATTTCCCAACTAAAGTCCTTGAGGACACAGAGTGCTCATTATAGAAAAGTGAATGCTGTCATAACTTACGTTTCATTTTCAGTTGTTTGAATTCGGGCACGTAAGAAGGCCTGAAGAGCACACATAGCTAAAGCTATTATGAAATAAGAGTTTAACAGAACAGCCCAACTGGCATGGCTCAGGGGTTGGGCATCGACTATGAACCAGGAGATCACGGCTCGATTGGTTCAATTCCCGGTCAGGGCACATGCCTGGGTTGCAGGCTCAATCCCCAGTGGGGGACATGCAGGAGGCAGCCAGTTAATGATTCTCTCTCATCATTGATGTTTCTCTCTCACTCTCTCCTTTCCTCTCTGAAATCAATAAAAATATATTAATTTAAAAGATACAGATTTTTTTAAAAAGAGGTTAGTAGAACAAAAGTCACTACTTCCATTTACACTTATACCACAAGGAACTTTCTTCTTACCCCTGGCTGTTTCATTTTCTGAATGGCAAACTTGAGCAGGTAGGACAACTGTTCGATGGTGAGCATTGTCATAGCTTTGCTCTGGGTCTCGATGCATTCTGCTACTGTAATCTTCTACAAGTCAAACCACACAGAGGGCCAGTTAGGGAAAAAGTTACTATCCACAGACTGATTTCCTTTGCCTCCTAACTTTCCAGTTAGCTCACAAATAGAAGGAAATAATTTCCAAGTGAGACGATAGTTGTTTCACTTGACAAGGACTCCAATCTACTTGGAGTTTACTGGATCAATGGATAAAGGTCAGAAGCACACAAATCCTCTGACGACCTTATTAGAAGTGCCCTGTGCTCATGAAGATGACAGAATCTGAGAAAGATGCTTGCAGCTAGGCAGGGACCTGAAAATCGCCATCATTACAATCTTGAATTCCAAGAATGGGATAAGAGAAAAGGCCACTGATGCTTTCTGGATAATCTCTTCATAGAATGAATCAACCACTTATCTTGAATGTTCTTAAGGTTCAGGGCTATCTGTCAGGAAATTGACAAGGCATTCACCCAGTGACATCACCGAGAGAAAGCATGAATCCAAGGGATGGTAGTTCTCTATCACCACTGATGGGAACTCACTTAGGACGCTCTGGCAAACTGCACAAGAAACATAGCCTAGCTGTTTAGCTCCGTGGGCAAGAAATGCCACTTTGTGAGGGAAACTCCCATCCAAGAAGAGACCCGGAGAAATGCCTGAAACTGGATTCTGCTACGTAAATCTGGTGGTGCTACATCTCAGAGCTCCAGCATCCTCGGGCGGCGAAGACAACCAAAACAGCAAGGCTGCTGATGGCAGGGAGCGCTCTTGAGCCAGCTGCGTCGAGAGCTGAGAAAGTTTTCTCCAATTAATTTGGATTTCATGTCCATTCTTCCTGTCTCTGGATGCTCCAAAAGGAACTTGCAGATGTGTCTGGTTGTCAAGGAAAAGGGCAACAGAAAGTGGCTCTGAAGCCGAACACAGTCCGTGACGCACGTCTCTAATTGCTTGGCTACCAGCGCCTGCAAGACCTCGTCTTCTCAGCTGACTGCCCTACCAAGTCACCCTGCAGGGAAACCGGGGCTTGAAATCTTAGACACAGCACTCCTGTTTGTTTGAATTCCCGTGCGTTTCCAGGTAACCGATCCATGGCGAACACTTGGGTTGCATGCTCAACTGCCATTCGCCTCCTCTGCCACCCTCCCCCCTACCTCTTGCCTGCCCTCCTGGCTGGCAGTGCCCGGTTCCCACGATATAGACGGAAAGTGCCAGATGAGCATTTTTCAAGCCTTTTTTGCATAAGGACTGGTGATCCAATCCTGACCAATGAACTGAAGAGCAAGTCTGCTTGATAAAAAGGGACGTGAAGAGGGACACTCCTTGTAGGGGATTTTTGCTAGCCACTGTCATCAAATCCCCAGCAGCCATCACAGGGCCATGCAGGGACACATGGCCCTAACGACGGAATGGAAAGAGTCTGGCTCTGAACAAACGCTGGCCTGGCCCTGCCTCTGGGTTTTTCCTAAACATGCTAATAAAACCCTCTTGTTTCTCCGTCACCTTTCATCAAGATCTATTATTTGCAGCAAAAACATCCTCTCAGAGCCACTATCTTTTTTGCAAAATGAAGGAAGGGAGGGTTGGTCAAGACAAAAGGAAATAGGTGAAGGCTCCAGTTCCCACACTAAATGCAGAAGAATGAGGTGAGGCTCTGACCAAGAGGGTTTGGCTGAGTAAAACGTGACCTGCGCATCTCTCCATCTAGAGCAGCGGTCGCCAACCTTTCGGACCTCACGGACCACCAGTGGTCCGCAGACCACCGGATGGCGACCGCTGATCTAGAGTAACCCAAAGCGAACCAGAAGCCATCCTTTGCAACTTCAGGGGCAGAACAACATTAACATGTCATCATCCTATTGGATGAAAGTCTAATTTCTTATATTTCTCCTTTTCCTACACAAAGTGGCACCGCAGACACTATCCTATACATAGCTTGCTTTTTTTCCCCACAAATAACATCTGGGTGAACTTTCCATTTCACACATAGAAAGCTTCCCTCGGTTGAGATCTAATGCCAACAGATCCTTTGGATCACGTGACATTCCACAGGAAATAATTCTATAGACGACATTATTTTCAGCATTTTGAAAAGCATCCTAGTTGGAAATCACCAAGAACAGAAGGCACTTCAGAACAGCGGAAACCACCCCAACTGTTTTAAGGAGTGTTTAGACTTTGCTACAAATGAAATACAACATTCCCTTCACTGTGCCAGTGGCTTCTTTCTGCCTGGGGTCCTGAACCTGCTGCCCCTCTGCCTGGAGGGTCTTCACTCCTCCTCTTCACGTCTTTCTCAAATCTTAGTAAGGCCTCCTGGGTCTCTTCATTTAAAATGGGAACACCCTGCGCCCTGTTCCTCATCGTCAACTCATTCTCTCCCGAACACTCTTCCTCTAACACACCGTATCTAACTTCAGCCTGGTTTCTGCCCTTTCCCCCTGGAAAGAATGTGATTCTTGCCTCTTTTTCTTTACTGCTGATTCCCTAGCACCGAAGCAGCACAGAAGAAGCAGATGTTGCCAGAACGGAAGCATCAGATGGCAACCACACAGAACATACAACCAAAATTGGTCTTCCTAGCGTGGCTACTGCCGATGATTCAATGATGAAGCAGGAGACAACATCCAAGAAAGGGAAAAATAGCGTGAGATCTTTTCAAAATAGGTAAAGATGCCTAGGTTAACTTCTGGAATGTTCATTACAAAAGAGAAGGTTGCGGATCTCAAAGCGATCCAAAGACCCATGAGGAATCAAAAAGAATGTCTTTCCAAGAGGCCACTTGGACCAACTGCCAATGTTGGTCCAAAAAGGAGATGGATGACCAGGATAGAGCAGGTGGAAGGCAAGAAATTTCTCTTTTCCCTGTATCTTGATGATTTGAAGAGTTAAAAATATAAGGGAGAAAGAGAAAGGAGAAGAAACCAGGCAGAGAATGCATTCATTCATCAGAAACTGACCTCACATTCAGGACAAAACCAGTCCCCCTCTGGTTCCGATGTCAGTCTCAGACACTTAGCGTGATAAACCCGGGGACAGAGCTCACAGCAAAGGACTTGGCCTTCCCGGTGACAAACCCAGCAGTAGAAATCATTCCGTCCATCCTGCGGTACAACATCAACAGGGTCTGTGGTGAGTGGCTGCTTCATATAGTAAAACGGACCATGTCTTAGTTCTGACTGAAATGTAGGCAAGAAAGACAGGTTTGGTTTCAAAACAAATGTGCATTCTCAAAAGGAATTTTTACAAACACATCAAGAAACAACAAAAGACAATTACAGCATTTCATACATTCATTAAAAAGCCACCCTGGATTACACTACTCAATACATGGTTTACAGATCATTACATATTAAGATGTTTCTCTTGCTTCTATTTTAAGAGGACATAGATTAAAAAACTAATGTCTAAGAATTAATAGGCAGCCCTATAGCAGGATAGCAAAATGGCTACAACCCAGGCATACCTGAGTTTAAATTTTAGCTCTACCAGCTACAGGACC
Source organism: Myotis davidii (assembly GCF_000327345.1). Classification (NCBI taxonomy): domain Eukaryota; kingdom Metazoa; phylum Chordata; class Mammalia; order Chiroptera; family Vespertilionidae; genus Myotis; species Myotis davidii. The sequence goes on along the minus strand of NW_006297815.1, from coordinate 673,036 downwards.
CTGGACAGGTCTCTTAACCTCTCAGCTTCAATTTTCTCATCTGTAAAATGGGCATGATAATACTTAACGTCATGGTATTTGGTCGGGATTAAATGGGATGATACAATGCATGCATTTAACACAGTGCCACCATTACTAATATTGCTGATATAGTTAAGAGTCCAATATATGGAAGTCTAAATGTGCAAAGCCAACAAAACAATGTCAGTTTGCCCTGGGATTCTTTCAACATCAGGCTTTTGGAGAATAGACCCATTGGATTTGAGTCACCAAAGAATGATCATCCATTTTTTACTAGTACGTCTACCCTGAACGCACATAATAATACTATGAGCCAACAAGGGGCTTCCTGAAGCCGTGATTCGTAAATATGGTAGGTCCCCATCGACCAGGATCTATATCACCCACTTAGGACCAACAATGCAGAAAGATGAGATGGGCAGCCAATTCACAGGAGCCAGACCCCATCTTATTCCGAAATACCAAGAGCAATAGCTCCCTAATGATATAATATAGAATCCAGCAAAGCCATACTCCAAACACATAAAATCCCTCAGATGAAACTCGTTAGGAAAATGTCTATCGGAAACCAGTAAGAAATCTTGCTTTGGAAGTCGATAGTCTGGTGGTAAACATCAAAATGACCTGGGGCAACTGGCCATGTGACCTTAAGAAGGCTCCTCAATCCTCTTTAGGCCTCGATGCCATGCACAATAGCTTAGTCACAACCCTAGTACCTAACCTCTGAATAAACCTCCTTGTATAACCTCCTTTTTCTTGTTCTTCATTAAAACATTACAGTTTCCTCCATAAAGATCTCATATACTGGTTAGAGACTGCATAATGTTTGTTGGTATGTTAATGGCATCTTTTTCTATTACATTTTCTAAATAATTATTGGTGGTACACAGAAATGCTACTAGATTTTTTAATTGTCCTCACATATAAACAGTTCTAATACTTTATTGATTAAAAAAATCTCGCCGAAGCCGGTTTGGCTCAGTGGATAGAGCATCGGCCTGCGGACTGAAAGGTCCCAGGTTCGATTCCGGTCAAGGGCATGTATCTGGGTTGCAGGCACATCCCCAGTGGGAGATGCGCAGGAGGCAGCTGATCGATGTTTCTCTCTCATCGATGTCTCTGGCTCTCTATCTCTTTCTCTTCCTCTCTGTAAAAAATCAATAAAATATATTTTTCTTAAAAAAAATCTCATCTCTGAGGCACTGGCCAGTGTTTTTCATGGTTAGAATGTTGACCCACACACCAAAAGGTCACGGGTTCAATTTCCAGTCAAGGGCATGTCCCCCAGTTGCAGGTTTGATCCAGTGTGTGGGATGCAACCAATTAATGTGTCTCTTTCACGTCAATGTTTCTCTCTCCCTCCCTCTCCCTTCTTCCCCTTCCCTCCCTTCCTCTCTCTCTAAGAATCAACGGGAAAATAACATCAGTGAGGACTAACCAAAAACAACAACTTATCTCTGAGTAATGTCAGTTTTGTCCGTTCATGCCTCATATCGTCACATTTTTTTCTTTTTTCCTTATTTTTTGAAAATATTTTTATTGATTTCGGAGAGGGAGAGAGAAAACCATCAATGATTAGAGATAATCACTGATCGGCCACCTCCTGCACAACCCACACCTGAGATCAAGCTCACAACCTGGGCATGTGCCCTGACCGGGAATCAAACCGTGACCTCCTGACTCACAGATCTACACTCAAGCACTGAGCCAGGCTGGCCGGACTTTCTGGCTAGAACCCCCAGGATAATGGGGGAAAGTGGCCAAGATTGCAGGCACCTAGGTCTTGTTCCTGGTTTTTATTATGAGGTTTTAATGCTCTGAAATGCCTGCTCTTCCTTGATAAAGAGCCTCACAGATGCCTGGCAGATCCTCATTATCCAATCCTTCTAAAGCTCCTACTCTCGTTTCTACTAAGAAAACAACTAAGACTTTTAAGAGTGACTGCATTGAGGGGCGGGGGAGCATGCAACAAGGAAAGTAGAGGATTATTACTTCAAGGTAATGGCACCAAACCTAGGGACAGAGGTAGGCTAGGGCTCTAAAACCTGGCTCCCCGATGGCCCACACGGGGACATATTATATACAGGAAAAATTAATTATGGTTATTAAATATTTTTAAAAAGAATAAAAAATTTAGAGAAATAAGAAAAAGTTAAAGGTCCAACAAGATAGAAAATCTATCTTGTTATTCTCTGATTAAATTGGCTTCCTAAATTTCCATATGTATTTGAGTCAGTGTCTGAACTTTTTGTCTGTCTGTCTATTGACAAACCAGCAGTAACATGTTTCCATTACTGGTTTAATAAATCTTATATGGCTACTGTTCACTCAAAAAGGAAAATAAAATCTATTGACCAGAAAATAAAAATCATGGTGATTTAAGGGAGTTGGGGTCCTGATGTCAGTCCACCATGGTGTTTTTCTGTGTATAGTTTCATGATGGTGTGAGAGGCAGCATTCATCCACTTTCATGGGCCTCGGGCAAAGGACATCTCCAATTTCCAAAAGCAGAGCCAATTCTCAATCTAGGCCTTTTCAATTCCTCATTTCTCACGCTGCAAACGAAAGTGCCACAGGCAGGGGGCGCCCGATCACAGACTGCCATCAAGCCTCCATTTCCAAGACAATAGGTCTTGGGCAGCTGCTAGGCAGGGGCCTGGTGGCCAACCCCAAGCCAGGATCACCAAACCCACAGGGAAAAAAGCCCCAAGTTAGGGACCAAAATTGTTACCTGACTAAAGGGATCCATTTGCCCGAGTGCATCAAAGCCCAATAAAACTCCAACAGGCGTTTGCAGCCAAGAAAGTAGGCTTACTCGTTTAAGAAAGTGGCTCCAAGCCCAGAGACACAGATAAGCCCGTCCTCTAAAACCTGGCTGCAGGGAATGCATGGCTCTGGAGCCCAGTTATGTCCCTGTGTCACTTCAACAGTTAAGACAGACCCTTTACTTGGTTTCCAGAGAGTAACACTGCTCCGATAGTCTTCCCACGTTATGGTTTTCAGCATACTGTCACACACACCATCTCCACTTTATCCTCACAACCACCCAGAGAGGTACGCGGGGTAGACACTACTAATCTTACTTGGTGAGAAAACCAGGTTAAAAAGACTTCTCTGGGGGAACTGGGTGGAAAAGGTGAAGGGATTCAGAAGTACAAATTGGTAGTTACAGAACGGTCACAGGGCCCTGGCTGGTATGGCTCAGTTGGTTGTGCATCGTCCTGTGCACCAAAAGGTCACGGGTTTGATTCCCAGTCAGGACACATGCCCAGATGGTGGGTTTGATCCCCAGTCAGGGTCAGGGTGAATGCAGGAGGGAACTAATAGATGTTTCTCTCTCTCTCTCTCCTTCTCCCTTCCTTTCTCTCTAAAATCAATAAAAACATATTTTTTTTTTTTAAAGTCACAGGCATAGAAAGTACAGCATAGGAAATAAGCACAGTCACTATATTGGATTGCTAATGTATGGTGCCAGGTGGATACTTGAAATATCGGGGATCACTCTGTAAAGTGTATGCTTCTTCTAACCACTATGCGGTACACCTGAAACTAGCACAAAATTATATCGAATGTAAACTGTAACTGAAAATAAAATTCAAAAAAAAGCTTATCTGAACTTTCTCTTGCCCCTGTGCCCCCCCTAAAAGAGGATGATGGATGCAGAAGAGATTCTGATTGAGTGACCCCTGAGAGAATAGTCTCTGTAGTTCAAAAATAATTTCTGTTTAATGCCTAAAGCTGGAGGGGAAAATCTGGGCATTAGGAAGGCACGAGAAATATACCAGACGGGGGCACGAAAAGGTAACCTTATTAGAGCAAAGGCTCTCAACTTCCGCACCAGTGATATTGGGGCCAGAAAATTCTTGGGGTGGGGGCACTTTCCTGCTCACTCAGCTATATGTAGCTCACTGGCTAGATCCAATAGCATCCCCCATACACAAAACTGTGTCGACCCAAAATGTCTCCAGACGCTGCTAAATGTCCCTTGGGGAACCAAACTGCCTTCAGTTGAGAGACACTAATGTAGCAGGTCTGCTTGGGTTTCTTAGGGTGCTTAGGAGAGGAGAAGAAAAGTTATATTGAAAGATAAACTGTGGCCCTAGCCAGTTTGGCTCCGTGGATAGAACATGGGCCCTCGGACGGAGGTTCCCAGGTTCAATTCCAGTCAAGGGCCAAGTGCACGAGGCAACCAATTGATGTGTCTCTCTCCCATCAATGTTTCTCTCTCTGTGTCACTCCCCCTCCCTTCCACTCTCTCTAAAAATCACTGGAAAAATATGCTCTGGTAAGGATTAGCAAACAAAAAGAAAGATAACCTGTTATATCAAGCAAGCAGAACTATCTCTAACCTGAGTAGGGTCTTCCAGAATGCTCTTGTGGCTTCTGCAAGGCAGCAGAAAGCCACAGTTCAGTGCCTGACTTCCTTTCAGTAAGCTAACAGGAAAATTCGAATATGGCCGCTGATCTCCCTAACTGGGCAACCCAAGTCCTTTCTATAGCACAGAAGCCATAGGTTTGCCACTTCAGACAGTAGTTTCTCCATGCCCTTGCCCTGCCCCACACCGGGGTGGGGCGCGGGTGTTCCCGGGAGGGTCGCCAGGAGTTGGCTGCTCCAATCTCTCAGGAGACTCCATCCTTTCCTGAACCAGGGACGCTGTTGCTGAGACCTAGCTCCCTGGTAATCTTGTCCATCAGATACCTGCCTTATCTGCTGCTTGTAAATGTTTCCTGCTCCATCAAAACCATCTGATAACCAATATGGAGCATTTAAAACAGGAAAAGCAGATCATTTCAGGTTCACCCCCACAAGCGTGAGGTGTGTTACCAGCCTGCTGGGAAGGCAAACAGGTTGCGACCTGTGTTGCGACGGGATGACGGCAGGCTCTGTAAGCAAATGTTCCAATTGCCCTGCTTCTCCCACAGGTGGGCTCAACAAGAAAACAGACAGGCTTGTTCATTCACTTCGGCAATGCCCGAGTCTACACCAGGAGCCGCAAACTTTTCACAATATGTAAACGAATGAATGTGGCTGTGGGCCAATAAAACTTTACTTACAAAAACAGGCTCAGAATATTGTTAATAACTATAGTTTGCGGCTACAGTTGTAATAAGTATAGTTTGCAACCCCTGGTCTGCCTAAGCCAGAGAATGGATACTCTGGCTATTGTGTAAGCATAGGGTACATTGTCGGGGATCCACAAATTCAAATTCCTACAGGGGCCACGTAGGTAACAAATAATAAATAAATAAATAAATAAATAAATAACAAAGCAGTCCTCTCTCCAGCTTTTGTCCTCCCGCGCGGATAAAAGCATGGGTCTTGCAGTAAGATGGACGACCTGGTCTTGGAATGTGAGGAACGGCCCTGGCATTCAGCCTGCACTCGGGGGGGACAGCAGGAGGGGTAGAGCTCATGCCCACCCTAGGGGAGCACTTCCCCTCAGCTCCAGGACTGAGGCAGCGAGGCAGGCACGTACCAAGGTGCCACCTGACCTGGTACAACTGCTAATACACTGCCCCTGCCCAGCAAAGGACTTCTGTGAAGCTTCCTTGTTTTTAAGACAATGCATGGACCCAACAAAGTAAATCCTAGCCACCCATTTATGACATGTATACACCCTGTACGTGAGGAGGGGATTTCTCTGCCATATCTGATCAAATATACACCTAAGGCCTTTTTGTACAACTCCGTTAGCAATTATTTCTAAATCCTTTGATGAGGGAAGGAGGAGCGAGGGAGGGAGGATGGATCTTCCAAAAGGGCTCTTCAAACTCAAATGACCCAAGAATTAAAGGGAAGATGGTATTTTGCAATCTAGGCCTCGTGTCATTTGGGGACAAGGTATTCCTACTGCAGGGAGCTTGGCAACCGGACCTGCTCCACGAAATGGCAGGCGCACCCTTCCAGGCTCTGGGACATCCCCACCAGCAGTCCCAAGAAAAAACACCGACATGTTCATGTTTTTAGGGGTAAAACCACTGGACCAAGAGGCATTAAAAATTAATTATAAGCATTAGAATACTTTCCTCCCCCCAAAAAAATAAAGTATTTTTTTAAAGCTCTTCTCGAAATTCCCCCTAAAAGTATTGAATCCCCAATATATGAAAAATGGGTGAAATGGGCTTCCAACTTAAAAACTCAACCTGCATCTCCACCCGCTAATAAAAAGTTGCTACCAAAAATAGAAAAATATTGGCGGGGTGGTGTTTTTATAAGGCCAGAATGGCTTTCTTTTTAGAACACTAGAATACAGAAGAGAAATTAGAGTGAAGCCCTAGCAGGTTTGGCTCATTGGATAGAATGTCAGTCCACGGACTGAAGGGTCATGGGTTCGATCCCAGGCCCTGGTCAGGGCACATGCAGAAAGCCAGTCGATGTGTTTGTCTCACATCGATGTTTCTCTCTGTCTCTCCCCTCCCTTCCACTCTCTCTAAAAATCAATGGAAAAATATCTTCGGGTGAGGATTAACACCAAAAAAGAAATTAGAGTGAAGGGGAAAAAAGGAAGGAGGCAGAGAACCTTGATATGTACCAAAAATAAAAAGAACCCAAACACCTAAGAGAGCCAAAGGCAGAAGGAATGAGCGAAGCAGGCAGGGTGACACTAAAGGGAGGGGTGGGGAGTGGGGAAAACCGGAGCACACAGGCCCTGCGTCTAAGGGGCAGGATCGCCCAGCCGGTGTGGCTCAGAGGTTGAATGTCGACCTATGAACCAGGAAATCACAGTTTGATTCCCGGTCAGGGCATGCGACCAGGTCTCGATCCCCAGTAGAGGGCATGCAGGAGGCAGCTGATTAATGATCTTCTCTCATCCTTGGTGTTTCTATCTCTCCCTCCCGCCTCCTCTCTAAAATCAATAAAAACATAAAAATATTTTTAAAAATAATAAAGGGGCAGGATGTGCTCAGCTCCAACTGTTGTTAGAATTCTCCGAGTTCTCTAGGAACTCAGAAATATAAGTTGTTATCGAAAATCTCATAATCTTCAAATGTTGGGTACTAACAGGAATTATATTATGTTGGTTAAACACCGCATTTGCGACCTACGATTTGGTTTTAATTCCATAATCCTAAAAGAAAGAAAGAGGCCAGGGAAGGGAATGGGAGAGGAAAGTGTCCAGAAGAACTAGTTCCTCTTAGGAAAGCAGATTCTGCATGAGAGGGTTTGCGCTTACCCTGCAAACCTTCTATGCTACACTGAATTATAAAGTCGAGGTCAGCCATTTCTTCTCTTTACAGCTAGGCCCATGGTCGGGCAAACCGCGGCTCGCGAGCCACATGTGGCTCTTTGGCCCCTTGAGTGTGGCTCTCCCACAAAATACCATGTGTGGGCGCGCACGTACATTGCGCTTGAAACTTCGTGGCCCATGCGCAGAAGTCGGTATTTTGTGGAAGAGCCGGTATTTTGTGGAAGAGCCATACTCAAGGGGCCAAAGAGCCGCAGTCTGCCGAGCCACAGTTTGCCGACCACTGAGCTAGACTATTCTCCTTTGCCAGCTCCTGGCTGCTCAGCCCCAGGGAGTTTTGCAACCGAAAACAAACCTACAAGCAACCTTATGATGTCTCTAGTCCCAACCCTTACTTGCCAATGTAACTGAGGCTCAGAGATAGGAAACAACCGCCCAGGTCACACAGCCAGTTCCCCAGGTGCAGGGGGCTAGAAAGAGCCCAGGCTCTAGGTTTGCGACGCTTTCCCTCCAGTGTCTCGGTCCTGCAAGCTTTTCTACCAAGACTGAGGGCGACGGATTACTCAGGAGCACAATCGCGCCCCGTAGGTAGTCACCCATGCTTTGCTATTTTCCACATCCTGAGCGCGTTCTATATGCATAAGCTCCCACCCCGGGTCAAGCTCCTGGGAGATGAGACAGCAACCGTCGGATAGTTTTCTGAGGACAATGGTCCGGGGGGGACACAGATTGGCAAACACATTAATGTGGTAGGAGGTTTAAGTGTCATAGGGATGGTATTAACACAGGGATGGAGAAGGGAGAGACTAAGCATGAGCTGTCCAAGCTGGCCAACTTCCAGAAAGAGAGATGGGAGCCAATTCTTAAAGGACAGGTAGGGACTCAAGTGTGTGTGTGTGTGTGTGTGTGTGTGTGTGTGTGTGTGTGTGTACGTGGACACACAGGGAGGAGGCGCAAGGAGGGGACAATATCTGCTTTGTGATTTATGGGGCAGCTGGTGAGAAAGTGTTGCCCAGGAACTTAATGGCTGGTTAAGTCAAGGTTTGGGGATTATCTGTGGCCTTCATGCTTCTTTCTTAGTCTTTAATCTCAACAGCGATGGTAGCTCCTGGGTGACAGGAGACCTAAGCTCAAAGGCAGCTTCTCATTCGCGCCAAGGAGGCACCTTAACCTCTCTAAGCCTCTATGTTTTCATCTGTGAAATGGAGATGATGAGAGCCTGTTACTCAAAGGGCTATTATAAACATTAACATAGACACCGGAAAATGGGGGCCGGGGAGGATCTGAAACTATAATGTCATGTGATAGCACAGTGTAAGCACTGCTTTTATTATTACCAACACTATTATACATGTCTTTCACACTGCGATCCCCCAGAATTTATTTCAGACCCTCCAGTTTCGCCTCCTAATACAATTAGCCCTGTGCAGTCCAACATGGTAGCTGCAAGCCAGAGAGCCACTGACATTTAAACTAGAAACTCAGTTCCTTGGTTACAGTTGCCATCTGCATCTGCTCAAGGGCCCCCCGTGGCTTGTGACTATCATACCGAACAGCACAGGCCTGAGACATCTCTAGAGCTGCTGTTGTAGTTTGTGTGTTTATTCTATGGAGTGTAGGGCCTGGCTTAATTTTTATTATTATTATTAATTATTTATGTCACTTGGCTCAATTCATCTTAACCACCTTAGGAAATCAATAGTAGCAGCGTCATTATCCCCATTTCAGTAGATGGGGAAACGAGGCACAAAGAGGTTAACTTGCCCACAGCCACGGAGCAAAAAGCAGAGCTGGCATTTCGCTATATAATTTGAGAATGAAAATAGATTCGTGTGCAGAAACGTACCCTCTCACAGTTCTGGGCATTTAGCCGCTGCTAGGTCTCTTCCCGTGAAAGCAATAATCTTGTTTCCTTCAACCTCAAATCCCCAGAGCCCACTCCGGTGCTCCCTAACGCAGGAAATGCATGAATACATCTGAGGGCTCCTCACTTAAGTGGTACCACGGGTCACCCTGCCTCCTCCAGTGTCAGGAGATTTGGCCTCCTGGTCCACTAAAGCATCTCTCTCTTTTTTTTTTTAATCAAAAATATATCTAGCCTGCATCGGGTCATGTTAAAGCTAGGTTTCCTTCGTATGATCCAAGATGGCGAACAGACGTTCATGTTTAGTTGACTGGCCCTGGCTGCCCAGGGAAGGTGGGGTCTGCAGTCCAGGTCTCTGCACAGTGAGAAGGAATGGTGAGTAATTACCAGTCTACCGTGAGCAATGGGTGGGGAGGGCAGCTGTCTCTCACCACGGACCTAAACCCATTATTTTACAGATGAGAAAACTGAGACCAGAAGAGAGCATGTCGCAGCCACACAAACACCTCCAGGCGGAGGCGAGAGCCATCCTGCTGGCGTGGCCCAGGAGGAAAATACTGTCCAGCCACATGGGGGAACCTTCCTGAAGGATGAAACAGAAACCCAAGAAAAAGCCCCAAGCCCTAAAGCACAATTTCTCTGTCTCATCTGGACGACTGCCCTGTCCCCAAAACAGATCTGAAAACCCGCCACAAATCTCAACACAGGCCCTTCCTGAGCTGCCCTGTTCTGCTCTGCGTCAATGACAGCCAGCGTCAGGCAGGTGGCTAAATGCCAAGAACACCGGCTCTTAAACCCCAGCCCCCGCCCGCCGCCCCCGAGAGCTGCCGTCTTCTCATTCCAGCCTTTGTCCCACCGTGCGGACACCGTTCGCGGTGGCCCCTTACCTGCTCCTTATTGTTACTGTTCAGTAAGCCGGGTTTCTTTTTCTTTTTAATGGGGCTTGTGGATGTGTCCTGTGGCGAGTGGCCATTGGAAGAATGCGGAGGGCTGGGGAACTTTCTTTTCGGGGCTGTTCTGTCAGCGGAGCCAGGATCTGAAAGAGACACACAGGACCACACATTTTAAAGCAGTCGGGGAGGGGGCGGGGAGGACACAACCCATTTCGTTTCCGTGTGTCTCCTCCTTAGAATACACCCCCCAACCCCCTTTCTGTTACCCATCTCAGAGGTCAGATGGTCTTTCTGTGGCCTGCATAACATTTTTGTAACAAATGTAACTCACTACCAGAATATAAAAATTGGGAGACTTTGTAAAATCACCTAGATTTTTGGCTTTTCTTAAAAAGAAACAGATCAGGACTTTCCTTCCATGGCCTTATGGCAACAGATAGAGATCTGAATGCCCGCTAGCCATTTTTACATGAAAATGTGTCCTCCGTTTTGCCACAATCCCCCCTTCCCTACTGATCTCTGATGACGAGGCGATGACCCAGCTACCACGAGTCGTCACACAGGCACCAGTATCGTCCTTTAGCCCAAAGAAATATTTTCCTCCACATCCGTTCCTGATGGCAGGGCAGGAAACCATGAAAGATAGACCAGGAAGGCCACACATTTAAGAAAGCAAAGGCAAACATACTTCTTTATGGAAGACAACATTTATTCATGTTTATCAGGCAAACCTACCCACCAGAAAGTCCTCAGGGCTCAGCCACCGTTGGGGATTCTGTTTGCAACTCCCCTCCAAAGAGGCCAGCACAAATTACCTTCTCACTGAGTCTCATCGGTGAAATGCTAACCTCACCTTTGTCAATCCATTCTTTTCCATTTTTATTCTCCCAGAATCTCATTCAAACAGATATACTTCCTCCACCATCCAATCTTCACCTGCAAGACTGTGAATCCATTCCATGCCCGACAGGTGACTGGTTAGCTTAGGGATGATACAATGGCGCGGCCTGGTGCACCTCACGTGCTGAGAAATGAAAGCTACAGGCAGCGGAAGAGGAAAGAGCTATGCGAAGAGTACAGGTGATGGGATGGGACTGGACAGGGGGTCCAGAATAATGGTTATCCCCAAAGACAGCCCGAGGACGTTCCTCCTCCAATTGTAACCCTCAGGCGCGTCCCAGCATGCAGGCTGCACCCTGTGTCACCAGCCTCCGTGTCTGGACAGGAGTCACCGGGGGCACATTAACAGGGTCCAAAAGGGCCACATGCAAGGCCTCCCAGTGGTTTTTTGGTCGGAAAGGCAGAGCAGCTCGCGGCAGGCTCGCAAAGCGAGACAGTGAACTGCTGTGACAAAATCCAGTCCCTGCTTTGGAACTCCAGTCTCACCAGACAGGCTTCAGGGAAATCCGGATCCAATGTCCAGGGCACAGCCCTGGGAGGAAATTAAATGCTAACCTTGAGGGAGAACAGACCCCGGAGTTGAGGGGTTTATCCCACCGACATCAAAATGGAGGCCTGGAGAGCCCAAAGGCTTGGCCCAGAGGCACACAGAGCTAGTTAGTGAGGAAACTCACTCAAGGGTGCAGCCTGGGATTGGCACATTCCCCAGAGAACGCCTCCCCTTGCCCGCAGGGATGCTCACCCCACGCCACCATCAACACTCTCACTTTCTCACACAAAGTCTTTGACCCAACAGTCCTCTCCTAGAAACACAGTCTACACACACAGGCACCGAGGAACAAGCCCACACAAGAGGCTCTGCCACGGCGCTGTGTGCCGTCTCTAAGACTGGAACCGACTTTGGGGCCCACGAATAGCGGACTGGCCTCATAATCCTCTCCAGCCACACAGCGGGCTGTTCTGCAGCACGGAGAGGAATGAGGCAGCTCCGCGTGGACTGATCCTTGACGATCTCCAAGCTTCTGCATCGGGTTTTAAAAAGCCACACATGTCTAGCACCATTATCAGACCACCACACATGCCCCCACCCCAAAGTAATATCCGTACAGTATCTCCGTTGGCATAAGCCTAGAATATTCCTGGGTGAACACGAAAGTACAAGGGAGTTCTAAATGGGGACTGGTGGCTGCCTCGGGCGAGAAGAACCAGCTTGAGTGTGGAAACGGGACTGTTTTGCATTCTGTAACCCTTGTGTATGGTACTTACCATGTGCCTGGACAACTCTTATCAAAATAAAATAATGAAATATTTAGGAGGTTCAATTTCACATTTTAAAAAGAAACAGCCCTAGCTGGTTTGGCTCAGTGGATAGAGTGTCGGCCTGCGGACTGAAGGGTCCCAGGTTTGATAGGAGACGTGCATGAGGCAGCTGGTCAATGATTCACTCTCATCACTGATGTTTCTATCTCTCTCCCCTCCCTTCCTCTATGAAATCAATAAAGATATATTTTTTAAAAAAGGCAGCAGGTGCAAACCAAAACCACTAATGAGCGGATGACAGAGTCCTGACTCAGAATAAAAAACATCAACATATGGACAAAGTTGGGGCTGATCAAAGGAAGGTAGGTGTTTGGAATTTCTTCTGCGTAGACCTGATAAACCCAGTATCTTTGCTCAGGTGTCAGACTGTGGGTTTTTAAGAAAGGTGTTTTGGGAACTCATAGGAGATGTGTTCCAGAAGAAATGGCATGCTGGCCAGGCAAAAACCAAAAGCGAGTGGACAAAGGTGTTGATGTTGTATGTGTTGCTCCATTTGTGGGTAAATTTTAAAGGAAGAAAGTACATGAAGGAAGACACGCCAATGAGAAAACCAGGGCATGTTGGGGAGAAATTAGTGTCTTTTGATGTTTCTCAGTGGAACACGCACTACTGAATTTTGGAAGGGACAGCACTTCCTCATCCCAAGAACCACCTCGGCGTCCTCCCACTCAGACATCAGGACTCCCAAACTGACAACGAAAAGTGCCCCCACAATAGTCCCAAACACTCCCAGGAGTGCTGCTGCTGAGCTGGAAGTGGGGCAGCCCCGCCCACACGTAGCCAACCTTTGAAGCCAGAAAGAACACTGACTCCCTCCAGAGTTACCGAGATCCTCCTTGGGCAGTTCCCCACCTGGGACTGAGATCCCAGGAACGATGGTTCCCGGTACGAAGTCCCAGACTAGCAGCAGCAGTTTGTACTTGGGCATTTACTAGAAACGCACATTCTCAGACCCCACGCCAGAGCTACAGAATCAGAAACTCGAGGACAGGGCCCAACCATCTGTGGTTTCACAAGCCCCCTGGAGGATTCAGATGCATGCTGGTTTAAGATGCTCTTGAGTGTGTGTTTGGGGGAGGGACTCTGAGTTCTCAAGCCTAGAAAATTCTGATAAGCCTCTCCTTACCACCCACGGCTGGCTGCCTGTGGGGCTGGTTCAGGACTAAGGAAATAGAAGTCATGCGAGGAGGCATGGTGAGAAAATAAAGACAGCTAAACAGGAGATAACCCCAGGCCAGTCTCTACTTCTCAGGGCCCCAGGCCACACTTGTAAAATGGGAGGAGAGGAGAGAAAGTAGTCAGACCAGAACTTCTTAGCTGGAGCCCATGCATGTGCTCCCGGGACCCATGATCCATGTGTCCCTTCCTCTATGTATCTGGATGCAATTTCCTGGGAAGAAGGGCCATGCCTACTTCACCTTCTCCAAGGTGTCATCAGCAGTAAAGATTAAAAAGTACAAGGGTAGGCCCTGGCCAGTGTTCCCAGTGGTTAGAGCATCAGCCAGAAGGGTCCTGGGTTCAACTCCTGGTCAGGGGCCCCCTGAGGGAAGCTACCAGTAAATATGGCTCTCTCACAACCATGTTTCTCTCTCTCTCCCCCTCCCTCCCTCCCACTCTCTCTGAAAAAGCAATGGAAAAAGTATCCTCAGATGAGGATTAACAAAATAAAACAGAAAAAAGTACAGGTTAGCCCAGGGGTGGGCAAACTTTTTGACTTGAGGGCCACAATGGGTTCTTAAACTGGACCGGAGGGCCGGAACAAAAGCATGGATGGAGTGTTTGTGTGAACTAATATAAATTCAAAGTAAACATCATTACATAAAAAGGTATGGTCTTTTTTTTTCTTTTTCTTTTTTAGTTTTATTCATTTCAAACGGGCCGTAGTTTGCCCCCGGCTGGGTTAGCCCCTGGCCAGGTAGCTCAGCTGGATAGAACATCATCCCGCTACACCAAGGCTGCAGGTTCAATCCCCAGTCAGGGTACAGAGAAGAATCAACCAACAAATGCATAAATAAGTGAACAACATATCTGCCGGGAGCCGGTCCATCCTTGCTGCTTGACACAGTCGCTGCAGGGAAGAAACATCTGCACAGCATATGTTTCAAGGGACCTGGCGTATATGACATAAGAACAATGTTTGCTCACCTTCTTGGCACTATGTGTTTTAACCAAGGTCACCTCTCTGAGAAAGGTTGTTTCCCCAGGTAGGGATTTTTCCCTGAAGTTAGGGAGGGAATAAAACCCCTTAACTAAGTGCCAGGCGGGTTGTTAATCACTTTAACTACGAACAATCATGCTTAAGCTACATAATCTTTACTCCCTGGAATGGAGATAAGAAACGCCCTAACCTTTGAAATAGAGATTGATAGGATTTGAATCAACTGGTATAAATACAGATGTAACAAGACAACAGGACACAGAACCTAGACACAGAACCTAGAGACAGAACATGGCAAAAAATCCTGGACAGAAACTGGCAACAGAACCTAGCGAGAGAACCTGGCTGAAGAACCTAGAGACAGAACCTGGATAGAACATGGCAAGAGAACCTGACTAGAACCTGGTGACTAAACCTGGCTGGAGAACCTGGACAGAACCTGGCTGGAGAACCTAGCAAGAGAACATGGTGACAGAACTTGACTGGAGATTGTGGCTAGAGATCCTGGCAAGGCTGCTGATCAACTGAACGCTGTCTCCGTGTCATTCCTTCTACACCTTTGGGAACCCCTGGACCTGCTGGGGTTGGATCCCAGCACATATCGATGTGTCTGTCTTTGTCTCTCCTTCCCCCCCACCCCCACTGGTTCGATTCCGGTCAAGGGCATGTACCTTGTTTGCGGGCACATCCCCAGTAGGAGGTGTGCAGGAGGCAGCTGATCGATGTTTCTCTCTCATCGATGTTTCTAACTCTCTATCCTTCTCCCTTCCTCTCTGTAAAAAAATTCAATAAAATATTTAAAAAAAAAAGAGTACAGGGCTAGAGGATCTTAAAGTCCTTTTGACCTTCCAAATTCTTTAATTCCAGGGGAAATGGGGGATCCTCTCTAGAGAGTCATACACTCATAAGCAATTTACAGCTAAGCAGCCCATCAGGAAGCATAAGGGGAAACCAGGGACCTGTTTGGCAAGAGGAGGGGTCTGACCCAAGACTGCCCACACCTCAAAGGATCCCAACCTTCTAGTCTCAGCCAACCATCAAGACCTCAAATTCTGGCTACGAACACACGGACTCCCTCCAGAGTTAATGAGACTTCAGCGGCTGCATCCAAAGGGTAGACATGTAATAGGTTCCAAACAACAGGCACATCTATCAACAGCAACAGCTTTCAACGGAGGCTCTTAGGGAGAAAAATTGGGCAATGGTGGCCTTCAGAGATATGAGACAGCAGGTCAGCACTCTGACATAAACATCTGCCCACTCCAGGGGGGCAGCCTCTGGTGGTGACAAGATGGGGGGTGTTGCAGACCTTGCTGTCGTCATGGCAACAAAGCTGCCTTAGGACCTTTTCCAGAAAGCTGAGTCAAGTATTTTTTTCCCCCCTTTAATGATTTAATTCTGATGGGGATGTACTGCTAAACGCATCTCATGTCTAAACTTGGAACGATGACAGACAGCCTCTGTAGACTGAATCTCCAGGGAAATGGTTCACCCTTGATCTGAGAGACCTTGCGGTGAGGTAGCAGGACCTTGTGATTCCACAGGCCTGGCCCACCCGCTGCTTCCCACCCCCACCCCTCCGCCTCCCCAAAAGAAGCCTGGCTCCGAAGGAGTTAATGTGGGCGAGGGAGGAAAGCTGCCTGGAGGAAAGGCACAGAGCAGTGACTCAGGGAAACAGCTTGGCACTGAGCAGGAAGCAGCAGCATTCTCCCCTCCTTGTGACATTTCACTGAAATCTTCATAATATGGGAAAGTCTACGGGTATTAGGAACCGAGCATGTAATTAGACGGTTCCCGAGCCGGCGTCTTGTGCTCCGCCAGAAATAATCCGCTCAGCATTCCGAGATGGCCCTTGCCTCAGGGACGCCTTACCTCGGGGTGCCCGGCCTCCTCGCTTTCCTGAGCCACAGTATTAACAGCTAAGGCTTGCTTTTATTACATCCCATGTACCACAGGCAGTGTTCAAAATGCCTTTCGTGTCCTTCCCTCTAAGTCATCGCCCCCACGATCACAACAAGTGGCGGGGCTGGGGTTTGGGCCCAGGCAGCATGACCCGCGAGGCCCACGCATGGCCTCACGCCAGAGAGAGGCGTGTCTCAGCTCTGCAGCAAGACGGCTTCCTAATACAGGGTCCACGTTTTCAGAGCACACTCTCATTTTGCCTTTTTCTTTCTCCACTGCAGATGGTGGTATGGGGAGGAGGGAGGCGGGGGGGAAGTTCCATAAGGAGCTCCAGGAACTCACTGGGAGAAAGATGGAAAATGGTGTTTGTCGCTCGTCGATGGGGCGCACCAGTCTCTCAACGGCAGTCGCCAGGAAGCACATTCACCTCCCAACCTCCCAGTGGTGGCACCAGAACCTGGCCTAGGCCACAACATGAGCTGGGGGATCTCCACTGCCATCTGCCCTCCCCTGACACTCCTTTCCCATCTCCATCCAGGCCTCCCAGACACCCTGCACCCCACCCCCACCCACATCCGGAGCCTGAGTCACAGCGCTCGCCATTCCCCAAAGCCTAGGAAATGACACATCATTACAGAGAACTGTGTCCTCCAGAGAGAGAAAGGGCCACAGCTGAAAGGCTGGGTGCTTCCCCACAAGGACCAGCCTGTGGTGTGTTTTTGTGGGTGTTAAATTCCCATAATGATGTCGACAGCAAGGCCGACTAGGGCCTGGACGAAAAGAGAAACTGGTCAATAGGCATCATGGGCCACAGAAGTACGACCAACCGTTGGTTGGCCAGAGATGGGCAGATTCAGGCAAACCAGGATGGGTCGGTCACCCTACATGGAAGTCAAGGGAACACATGTTCTGACAGGTCTGATCTAGGTGGTGCTGACAGGGTGCCACAGTGGCCGGGAGCCTAGTTCTGCTGCTGCCCATAGTGTGGCCTTAAGAGGAAGACTGAGCCTCTTCGCTTCCTCCTTCGGTAAGATGGACATCACAGTACCTAGTGGAGTATTAAAGAACTGAATGAGTTCATTCACGTGAAGCTCTTAGTATAACACCTGGCCAAGAGTTTGCACTCAGTACAAGGTAGCTTTTTTTTTTTTCAATCGACCATCATTCCTCCACATCTTTTTCCTGCTCTTCTACCACCCCTCCCCCCAAAACAGAGTTTGGTTTCTGTGGAATTGATGCCCCAGGTTCAAAGGTATAAACACGCCAAGCTACGAAGCGGAGACCGGAACCAGCCCAGGACCTTGTGGTTGACTGTGAAAAGTCCAGGTGTCGTGGGGACACTGCGAAGGCAGGGTCAGAGGCACCGGCCAGCTCTGGCTCGGCAACAGGCAATGGCCAGCCCTCACCAGAGCCTACTTCAAACATGACCCCACGCTGTTCTCCGAAGCAGCAAAGCAGAGCCTAGTTAATCATTTCAAAGCATTTCCCAAAGACACAGAGCAGGTACCCGACAGGCCTCCCTCCCCAGGAATCTTCAGGCCCTCTCCAGCCAGTAATTACATCATCATGAAACAAAAGCCCTGAACTTCCTCCAGGCCCAGAACAGAAATGAGAAATCAGAAGCCAGGGGTGGGGGAGGGGCGTATTTTTCTCTTAAGGTAGAGAAGGCCCGAGTCAGGAAGAATACTAGCAAATATAACTCTCCACCAAATCGTTTGCTCACACAGAGTACCTCCTAGACCTAGACCGACAGACCCTTGGAGACAAGGCCCCAGCCGCCTTCAGAGAGCTGCTCTCTGGCCGAAGCCGGGCTTCCAAAGGGTCCTCCGGCCACACGTGAGTGTGAACTTCTCGTCCAGATCAGGAAAAGGGGGGCTGGAGAAGGAATGAGGCCGTGGCAGGACAGGGTCCTTCTCAACGTGGGTAAATGTCCATGTACCAGGAATCCCGGTATCTGGGAGGCAAGGCAAGCGAAGGGCAGGTAACCATGGGAAGAGGGGCGCTTACCTGCCATTGCGAAAGCTCTGCTGCTCAGAGGGTCTAGCCTCTCTTTTAAAGCGAACAGAAGCTCACACACCGCAGACATGCCTGCTTCCGGATCCTCAGCGGCCTCTCCCAGGGGGAGGAGGAAGAAGCAGTGAGGACAGGCTAAGAGTCACCACTTACCAGGCCAGCCCTGGCCTCGTACGCACGGGTCTCCCAACGGGGCAAGGACACCCTCACCTCGCAGCACGCAGGCATGTAGGGGCAGGGCGGCGTGCCTCCGCGTCCCGGGCTTTCCGCTCTCATTTATCACCCCGGACAGACAGACAGCAGCTCCTCTAGGCTGAACACGGGACGTCTCCGACCCTGCACCGAAGAGCTATTTACTTCCCGGGTGTAACAAACACAACTTGCATTTGTACAGCAGGGGGGAGTGTGGTGGTTTGTAAAGGTGTTTTTTAGTTTTTTAATAATTGTTTATTGTTTCCTTGTCTTTAATTCTGATGTACCTCTCCTAGAAATGAGAAAACCATCTTCCCACTGTTTATGCAGCAGCAGGGGTCTCTGTCTGTCTGTCTCTCGCAGTCTGTTTCTCTCTTTCTTCTCTCTCTCTCTCAATAATGAAGAAATGGTGATTAAAGGGCACACTCGTATGTAAAAGGTGAACTAGCAAACCCTCCTGGCAGGACAGAAATTGCTTCACTCTAGGGGAAAAGAGGCTGATTTACAAATGAATTCACTGTTTAGCCCTCAACAGCTAGAGGCAATTGCAACCACCACAGCCCTCTCTCCCCCTCAGCTGGGACCAGGCCTCCTGGAAAAAACGACAACATCTCAACAGGAATTTCCTGACTGGCGAATGCCAAGCTTTTTCAAAATTTGCAAAGAGCAGGGAGGCAGGACTCAACTTCCTACAAGAGGCCGCTGCACCCCACCCACGCCCTCCGCAGGCCCAGGCCCCACAGGCTGCGTCCCTCCGGTGTCCGTACAAGGGCCCTTAAAACAGCCAAACCACCACAAAGAAAATGTGGAATAACCGGTTGCCTCTGGCCTTTGCATCACAGCTGGCTGAGGAAGTGTTGGCAGGAGGAGCTGGTTCTGCATTATTTATTCAGGCTGCAGAGGCTGGGTGGGCCCCGCCCTCCAGCCCAGATCAGGTTCTAGAAAGCTCAGGTGCAGGTCGGTGGCTTTCAAATTGCAACGGGGAATTGCAGCATCGCAGGGCCAATTCAGAAACAAAAAACAAACTCGGCTGGCAGCAGGTGAAGCCGAGAAGTGGGCTGAGAGCAAAACAGGGAAATGCAGAGGCTTCAGGAAGGGGCAGATGAAGAAAGAGATGTCGCTAATAACCAGGCATCATTCCCCACATGTCCTGGGTGGGGGTCTGGCCGAAAGCCACCTTAGTAATGAGGACAAGAACATTCTCTATGACGCCAGGGAAGAAGGGACAGGCCCTCTACAGGCACCTCGTCATGTTCTTTTGGAGAAACTAAGATTTCAGACCCACAATCCCAGCCACATTACACTGGTCAAAAAGATGCCTATCCTCACCCAATATCAGTGGGGGGCGGGGGGGGCTCTAAGAATGTGTCCTGGGGCCCACAGACCCAGAAATGCCCAGAGGATGGCCCGCATAGCCACTGCAGCACGCCTTGTGGAAGCCGAAGATGGGAAGCCATTTCAGTGTCATCCATAGAGGACTGAGGTGCAAACCCTCGTGATGCAGCCATAAAATGGAACAAAAAGGGAACCCCGTCTTTATGTAGTGCACAGAACAAAACCCAACAGGGCAAAGGCGGCCTGGGCTCTGGGCATGCAAAGGCCTGCCGAAACCCCCAGCAAACAGGAAACACTGGGCTTTTTTCACCCTTTCTGATCACATTCACATACTGAGCGATGTAAGATCGTTTTTAATGGCTGTGGGGCAAATGGATGGTAACAGTTAATGCTTATGTAACTCGCTATGTACCAGGCACTGCCCCAGCCAGGGACCCATATCTGCATCCCGGTACCTGACACACAGATGGAGCTCAGAACATACTCCCCCTCCCCACCCCAGACATCAACCAGGTGCCACTTTTAAGGGGCTCAGGTGTTTAAAGCAGTGGTTCTCAACCAGGTTCTCCAGGAGACCTCTGGCAATGTCTAAAGACATTTTTGGCTGTCACAACAAGGCAAATAGAGGGAGTTGCAGCTCGCATCTAGTGGGTAGAGAGGTCAGGGCTGCTGTTAAATACCCTACAGTGCGCAGAACAGTCCCATAGCAAGGAATGATCAGGCCCAAATTGTCAAAGATCCCAGGTTGAGAAACCCTGGTGTAAAGAAATTTCCAGTGAGCTGCCAGGCAGGTCTAACCTTGTGTAAATACGCCACCCACGGAGGTATCTGTATCTATTAAGAAGGAAAATGATGCCCAATGTTTCACCTGGCAGCCTGACTTCAGATTTCAAAGAGAAGAAAACAATGGGACCAGTCAGTCACTGAGCAACTAACAGACATCTGGGCTACCTTGGGAACTGTCTGGAAGGTCCCTGCCCCTGTGGGAGGCAGCCAGAAACAAATAATAGGTAATAATAGGTACCTTCTGTTGACCACTTATCTGTGAGCCACTGTTCTCAATACAATGATCAATTTACTTACTCCTCACCAGGTCAGGACTTAGTACCCCCATTTTATTGATGAGAAAACTGAGGCCAAGGGGAAAACAAACCCATGATGAAGTGGCTAATAAATAGAGAATGAATATAGGCATATAGAATAAGGCACTGATGACAAACGGACAACAAGCAGAGCAGGAGAAATATTCAGAATTGGTGAATACATCCTGGGGAGAAAGGATAGCCAGGAAAATATTTTCTATTTCCTTCTCAAACTGGGCTCATGGGATTCACAGATATTGTTTCTTTCCTAAAACACTACTTTAGGAATCCTCCCAAGCATCCATGAGATAGGAATGGCCCTTTTGGATGCATTTGATAGGTGAGACTCAGACAGGCCAAGCTGGCATGCCGCAGGTCAAAGCAGCACGCTTCCCCAGGGTTGTGAGCCACCTTGTAACCCTCCATCACTAAGGCACGCTTGGTGCTGGTCGCTGTTCAGTGTGTGGGCTCTGGAGCCTCACCACGAGGTTGGAACCCAGCCCCTCACCTGCCCGCCGTGTGTCCTTTAGCAAGTTACTCAGCCTCTCAATGCCTCCATCAATCCAGCTGGGAGTGTTAGAATGCTCCTAAAAGGGTCGTTAGGATTAAATGAGACAATACATGCAGAGTGAGCAGCGTCTGGCATAAAGCACCACCAACACTATCCCCTGTGGGGGAAGGAGGAGCCGGGGCGGAGAAAAAAACAGTGACCCAGACATTTCAAAGCCCTTTCCCCACATCTTTTTGTATCTTCACCTGGATTTACACCAGCCTCGCTCTTTCCAGCCTGTTTCTGGAAAAGGTTCCCTGATGAGAATCACAAACTTGTTAAGCCCTCTCAGGCGGGCACAGGCTCAACCAAACCAGGATCTACAGCCCTTTATTGCTCAGGATTTCACTCAGATCAAAGCAGACAGGTCCAGGTGGCCCGCAGCCCGGCGCCAGACTGAACTTCGCCCCCAGGACTCCTCCAGAGGCACTCTCCTCCCGACTCAAGAGGCTCGGAATGCCTGGGATGGAGCTGACCTCAGAATCCTAGTCACCTGCAAAATGCACTGAGAATGCCAAACCCTGCAGGGTTAGGATGAAAGCGATGCCCGACGTGGTCCCTGGCACATGGCGAGTGCTCTGCAAGGGGTGTTCCTTCCCTGCCCATCATCACTTCCGCCTGTTCCAATTCAGTCCAACCTTCACAGCTGCCACCTTGATTCAAGCTCCCTGCCCCTCTATAGCAGCCTTCTTCAAAACTACAGATAAGCAGTCCCTGCCCTGACCAGTGCGTCCAGTGGTTAGGGCATCGACTCACAGCCCCAAGGGTCACGGGTTCAATTCCGAGGTCAAGGGCACATACCTGGGTTGCAGTTCACTCCCCACCCTCCAGTCAGGGAGCCTTCGGGAGGTATCAAGTTAATGTGTCTCTCCCGCATCACACATCAATGTTTCTCTCTCTCTCTCCCTCTCTCCCCCCCACCCCTTCTCTTCCCTCCTATCTTTTCATACTCTCTGAAAAGCAATGGGGGAGGGAATATCCTCAGGTGAGGATTACCAAAAGATAAGCAGTCCCCTACATAAAACCCTCCAAGAGACTTAGACACCCAACCTTTTATTAAGACCTACAATGCCCCCAGAGATCTGGCCCTGCTCACCCCTTCTCCTCCATTCACTCACCCCTACACATAATGGCCTCAAACAAGCTAAACTCATCTGCACTTGCTAGTCCTTCCATCTAGAAGGGCTTATGCCTAATTTTCCCATAGTTGGCAACTTCCGCTTTTGGCTCAAATGTCACCTCCGCAGAAAAACCTTCCCCTGACCACCCAGCCTCCACCCACTTTATTGTATCATCTCTTTTGTTTCTTCATTGCAGTCCTCTCTAGCTGGAAATGTTCGAAAACTGTGTTCTTTCCTGCTGGTTCACTTGTGTATAGCATCTCCTTCAGAATGTACGCTTGATCTCAGTTCTTCTTTCCTTGCTGGGGCCCAGGGCCTGGCCCAGACGTGCCCCCCAAATGCACAGCTGACCAGCTACAAGCAGGAGAGGTTAACAGAGCTTCGAGGTGTGCCGAGCAGACCTGACTCACAGGAAACTCCAGTTTTCCTTCCCCGGTCTAAGAATTTCTCGCAGCAAAGCCAGAAGGCAGGAGGGTTGTGAAGTCAACAGGGAAGATTACACTAAAGGCAGCCTAGCCATTTCAGGGTCCGAAAGAAACGAGAGCAGGAAATGCCCTTTCCACCGGCACTCAGCCTTTCTTGTTTCTTGCCTAAAAGAGCCCATTTCCCCCAAAGTAGGGAATACAGTACGAATTTACGTCGTGGACGTGACGGGCCTATGCAGCTAATAAACACAATTACTGAGAATCAAAGGGAGAAAACTCAGGTGTTTCCCAGCCACCCATTTCCTAGCTCTCTCCATTCTTCCTGGGGAGGGCTATTGTTTAAGGTCACTTAGTGTTTAAAAAAAGAAAGAAAAGGAATGACTTTCTCCAGGGAAAACACTCTATCTCGTGCTCCACATGGGAGACCCCCACTGCGCTGGCCCTTTAACCAAATCTTTTGGTCCTGATTCTTTGCCCCTTTTCTTATCAGACCCTTTTAAGTCTGAAGATCTTTTGTCAACGCCCCCCTTAATCCCTGAGATGAGTCTAGATTCCTATTTGTCAACAACTCTCACCAACTAGTGTGTCTGGCCCCAACCCAAGAAAGAACAACCTGGTTGGAAAGAGGGTGGAGATTAGTGTGTGGGAGGTGAAGGTTACGGAGGACGGCTGAGGAGGTGAAGTCAGCCTTACTCAGAGCAGGACCCTCGTGATGGCTGGCGAGATGGTCCGGTGGTCAAGGGAAGCAATCACCAGGAAGGATTCAGTCCAGGACAATGATTTTCAACCTTCTTCATCCCATGGCACACATAAACTAAACACTAAAATCCTGCAGCACACCAAAAAATATATTTTTGGCCAATCTGACTAAAAAATAGGTGTCATTTTGATTCATTCACACTGGACAGCTATTGTTGTATTGACTGTTGTCATGTTTATTTTTGTTTTGTGTTTTTTTTTATTTGGCAATCTAAGGCAGTGGTTCTCAACCTTGGCTGCACATTAGAATCACCTGGGAATCTTTTTTAAAATCCTGATTTCTGGGCCTCGTCCTCCAGAAATTCTGTTTCTTTGTTACCGGGTGGCGGCACAACATTAGTAACAAAGAAACAGAATTTCCGGAGGATGAGGCCCAGAAATCAGGATTTTAAAGAGATTTCCGGGTGATTCTAATGTGCAGCCCAGGTTGAGAACCACTGGACTAGAAGATCGATTTCCAGCTTCTCTTAAACAAGTAAACAAAGGAATCAGGAGATCCAGCCACACAGGCCCCCATTTCCACATGGAATAATCCTGGCAAAATTCCCCTTTGACAGGGTCTCTATTATTCTTAACTCCCAGATAATTAAATCTAACCCTAAAAATCTCTCACATATAAATACATATATATTATATAT
>NW_006297815.1:642856-648474 GCF_000327345.1 Myotis davidii | reverse complement strand
TTTCTCGGGTGAGGATTTTAAAAAACAACAACAGCATTTATTGAGCAGCTACTATAACATCACCAGATTCCTGTTTGTCAAAGAAGGGATAGAGACCAGGTCCCCATATCAGTCCAGGTGAAGGAGACACACAGGTAAATTAATTTTACAATAAAGTGTTTTGAAGACTGGGGAGAGGCCAAACCAGCATACCCAGTGGTATTTTCCTCCAGCCAGTGCCAAGATGCCAAAGGGCCTGACAGAAAGACAGTTCAAGCGTGGCCTTGGTAAGAAATCCAACTAGGGAAGACAAGATTAGAGCCATGTTTTCTTTGCAGAACTTTTCAAAACAGAGCAGACTCAAGAGATGAAGCAAAATTCAGACTCCAACACAATACTCCTTTACTGAGCGTGTTCCATGCTGGGCCAATCCCTGGCTAGCTCAGTATTTTCACCTATAGCATCCAGCTCGGCACTCACAACAAATCCATTAATGTATTAAAGTAATTAAAGCTTTCCATGATGATGGCAGGGTTCTCTGTGCTGCCTAAGGCTGCAGCCTCCAGGCACATATGGCTACGGAGCACCTAAAACATGGCTAGTGAGACTGAGGAACGAATTTTTTATTTTAATTAATGTAAATTTAAACAGCCGCATACAGCTCCTGGCTACTTGATTGGAGAGTGTAGCTGAGGAAGCTCAATATTTAACAGACAATGAAGCAAGCCTGGCAAGGGAGCAGGCCACTGTAGAAACCTCCACCCATCTTGAATGCCTCAAGGGCACGGTGATTTGATGCCTAGCAACGTAATATGGACTTGACATTGATTCCTCCTTTAGCCGAGCCTGGAAATTCACACACCTTTAGCATGCATAAAAATATCTGATCAGAGCTGATGAGTGTACATTCATGGGCAATTTAAGGGACTTTCCAGGGTGATTTTGACTCTGGAAGGTAAAGGATTCCACTGTAGGAGGTATAAATGAAGGCTCAGAAAGAGGGGGGCCTGAGAAGGTGAGGGGAAGGCAGTGCTCAGGGAGAGCAGTCTGACGCTGCAAAGCTGTGACTGGGCGAGGAGCTGGGTGGGCCCTGGCCACCACAGGACCAGCACATGGCCACAGGGGAGGGGCAGCAGGATCTGCAGGACCTTCATCTCCACTCCAGACCTCGGTCTTTAGGAGCCACTGGACACATAAAGCAGGAGAACAGGATAATCCAACTGTGTTTTGGAAAGAGGCTACTAGAAGTGGCATTAGTACCTCGGGAAGGAAAGAAATCAGAGGGAAGGGCGCCATTTCAGACAGTACCATGTCCCCAGGGAAAAAGAAAGACAGGCCACCAATCGTTTCTGAGAGAGCAAACATTTGAGCTTCGGTAATTACTCCCAGGCACGGATTATGCTGGAAAACAAAGCCATCTTCTCTAGCAGAAAGGCTTCTATACTTCCTTCTCCAGGAAAACCATTCTATCCATCTGGGAGACAAAGTCAAGTCGTTCACTCGTTCATTAAAAATCAGCCCTAGCTGGTTTGGCTCAGTGGATAGAGCGTCGGCCTGTGGACTGAAAGGTCCCAGGTTCGATTCCGGTCAAGGGCATGTACCTTGGTTGAGGGCACATCCCCAGTAGGGAGTGTGCAGGAGGAAGCAGCTGATCGATGTTCCTCTCTCATCTATGTTTCTAACTCTCTATCCCTCTCCCTTCCTCACGGTAAAAAAATCAATAATTTTTTTTTTTAATCAGTACTTGCTGTGCACCAACCAGAACAGGCACAGTGGCGGTAGAAAGGGCACAGGGAAAAATAAGATGAGCAAAAAAAGGCAGGGCCCACCCTCACTTGCAGCCGTACAATCAACGTGGGCGGGAGGTTAGAAGAAAAGAGAGAGGCTATATCTCCCAGGCATGCGCAAAGGCCCCATGGCCAGAGATGGCTCTTTTGAGAATCTGGAAGGTCCATGTGGCTGAAACAGATGAAAAGGGGAACATGGAGAGGGGAAGCTGGGAAGGTGGGCAGACACCAGCCAGGAGGATTTTAGCATTTTGATCTTCACCCTAAAATCAAGAAAAAAGCACTTAAGAGTTTAAAGTAAGAGGGACTAGCCAGAAGAAATGACCTCTCAGAAAGATTGGGAGGCTGGGATGGATGGAGATGGTGAGACCGGCTAACAGATTGGTGATAGCACAAAGAAGAGTGGCATCTAGGATACAATATTCTAAGTAAGTGACACGGAAAGACAAAAGGACAGAAGAGCCGAAACCGGTTTGGCTCAGTGGATGGAGCGTCGGCCTGCGGACTGAGGGGTCCCATGTTCAATTCCGGTCAGGGGCATGTACCTGGGTTGCGGGCACATCCCCGGTGGGAGATGTGCAGGAGGCGGCTGATCGATGTTGCTCTCTCATCGATGTTTCTAGCTCTCTGTCCCTCTCCCTTCCTCTCTGTGGAAAATCAATAAAATATATATTTTAAAAAAAAAAGGACAGAGTCCCATATCCACAGACCCAGCCAATGGCAGAGTGCTGGGGTATTTCATTGTGACGGAGGAGCAAGTGTTTTAGGGGGACCAGGAGGATAAGCTGGGAGGTGAAATCAGTAGACATGTTGCGTTTGAGACATCCATGAACAATAGGTAGGCAGGGCAGGTGAGCAGCTGGCCCTCTGCATCATAACTTGGGAAAAATCTAAATTGGAAATAAGAAAGTTGTGAGTCATAAAGCTACAGATGTGGGCAAGATCCCCCAGGGGAAAAACGTGCTGGGAGAGATGAGGACAGAACCAAGCTTTCAGCAACTCCAACATCTAAAGGCTGGAGAGAACAGAAGGTGCCAGGGAAACAGGAAGAAAACCAGGACCACGGAGGCAGAAAAAGCCAAAGGAAGAGATGGTTGCCAGGAAAAGAAGGGTCAGCGGTGTCCAGTGCCACTATGACAGCGGTTTTCAACCTGTGGGTCGCGACCCCTTTGGCAGTCGACCGATCCTTTCACAGGGGTCGCCTAAGACCATCCTGCATATCAGATATTTACATTACGATTCATAACAGTAGCAACATTACAGTTATGAAGCAGCAACGAAAATAATTTTATGGTTGGGTCACAACATGAGGAACGGTATTTAAAGGGCCAGAAGGTTGAGAACCACTGTGAGATCCTGGAGGACGAGTACTGAACACCCGCCCCGGAAAGGGCAACATGGCGTCTGCAAGGAGCCTCAACAATCACTGCTAATAGGGAGGGACTGGGAAGAAGCCCCAAAATGCAGCCGGAAAGGGGCGGGGGGTGGGGGGGATACACTTCTTATCAAACTACGGTTGAAAACAGTCCATTTTAGTGAATAGCAGGAGTCACATCTATAATAATAAAAGTGTACTATGCTAATTAGACCAGACGTCTTCCAGATGCCATTCTGGACGTCCTTCCTGACCAAGCTGGGGCCGGAGGGAAGCCAGCCCAGGTCCCGGGTGCTGGAAGAAAGCTGGTGCTGGCAGCCAGGGGGAGGAAGGCCTGCTCTTGCACGAATGTTCGTGCATCGGGCCTCTAGTAAACGCATCACGTGGGTCAGGCTTCCAAAATGAGGCAAGCACAAGGCCCTGCACAAGTGAACCACAGAGTTACGCCGCACAGATGGTGCCGACCGGGCTCTGAGAACAGATCCAAGGGGAGGTAGAGACTTGGAAAGCCATTATCTGCCGTCTTCAGAGTTCCGGGCATTTCAGACCTTGTTGGGAGAGGAACAATCTGGTAGTTATCTAACGCACAAATAAATTCTTTCCATTGCACAGCACACGCATGGCACTTCTTGGGCTGTAGGAGATGTAGACGAGCCAAAATAGAGTTAAAAATACCGATGCTCTTTTTTTTTTTTTTAAGAAAAATTCTCAGCACTTCTGCATTGCACTGTGATTTAAGAGTGTTTATGGTTATATTTTCTTAAAGAGTTTCCTTGGAAAAAAATAAAAACACGACAGAAGGTCTCTAGCTCATTTCCATCCTCATAAACAATCCCTTTGTGAAAGTCTTAATTTACATACAACAGTGAGAACGAGGCTCCTGTACTAATTAAGGTCTGGGACTGGTTACCGATTCGCTATAATTGCATATTCGCCAGCTTCCTGTCTCAGAAAACATACCCATACCCAGGCAAAGCTCAGCAAGAATGATACTGTTCAAGATTTTAATATCTTGGGCTTCCGCTGCATCTGTGCATGGTTTCCAAGTGGCTCATTCCCTTGTGCGGGTGACATTACACAGACATTTTAAAAAAAAAAAGTTTCAGCTTTGGCAGCCTAGCATCCGCACACCACAATCATTACCGCAAAATGCACACATGGCAGGATCAAGACGCAAGCAGCCCAAACAGGGAAGCCTTTGTATGGAGACGTGAACTCACAGGGTCCATCATTTTTCAGATTTCAAGTCCCCATCCTTTGAGGGGCTTGTTCGGACTCATGCACACGGTGGCCACAATCCTGGCACGAGCTATGCTGTGACCAATCTCGTGTAGACGATGCAAACTGACAACCTCAGCCACTCCTGAACCAGGGATGTGTTTTGTTGGGTTCATGCATCGTCTTTCAGAAAAAGGGCTGCACGGGCCATATTTCCATAAGGCGTTTTTACAGAAAAATATCCCAGGGGCAACACCCAGTGAGTCATGTTCCTGCTGGTCAGGGATGGATCAGCTGGAGGCACCCTCCCCCTTCGGTGCAGACACTCTGCTATTCACCAAAGGCTCCGGAAATCCTAGATGCCAGCTACACTCACTGGCCCCTGCAGACACCAACTTGGAACCCTTGGGACAGAGCTCATGACCAAGTCCAAAGGTTTAAATTCAAAGATAAAACCTGATCCCAGTTCTCCACTAAGCCACTTCATTCGTCCCTGAGTCTCAGTTTCCCTAACTGTAAAATGGGACTAACAACACACCCATATCATCACGTAATCATGAGAATCAAATGAAGTAATCTGCATAAAATACCTGGCCCCTAATAAGCACTCGGAAAACATTGGCACGGCAAACACACTTGACATCTAGACGTACTCGGATGTATGCCTGAGCATCTTCCGCAGATCACTGCCCTCAGACACAAATGTCAACCTGACATCCTGAAAGCTCGATAGCTTGATCTCCCGAGAACTCAAAACGCGCGGTAAATGCCATGGCTGGCGCAGCGACAACGGCCGGCTTGGAAATTACTCAGTTCACAAGTGAGTACGTGTCAGGGGGAAGAGGGTGTCCCAACTAAACTTTGGTCAGAGAACCTGAAAGGTCGTACGGACCAGATGTAGTAATAGGATTTGAGAATTTGGAGCCAATTATTGTCAGCATTTCTAAGTTTCCCAAGTAATACCGCTGCCAGTTTCCCAAGATGCCTGAGTAGTCACTTCATCTTCTGTGAAGGAATTATCTCTTCCCGGATGTGGGCAATTCTGGTGTCCAGACACCACCCCTTCCCTGGCCAAAGTGCAGGCACATGAACTCTCCCTGGGTGAGTCTCTCCCTGGGGACTTTGCCCTGTCGCTCCTGAGGAGGCTGTACACAGTTCCACTCCCCAGAGCAGCCCCAGACCTCCGGCCTTCCCATCGACCCCGTGAGCCGACTGACCACCTTCCTCTTCCCCTTCCTCTCCAGTTAACCAGTGGCTTC
>NW_006297815.1:641451-642836 GCF_000327345.1 Myotis davidii | reverse complement strand
CAGTGGGGGTTAGGTAGGTATTTATTTAGGGGGCAGGGAATTCCCAAACCACGAGAAAAACAGGCTGCAGGATGAAGTGTGTATTCACTGAGCCCAGATCGCCACGCCTCGGATTTGGGAATGATGAGGACTGAGAGATAAGACTTCAGCCCATCAGCCTTTGCAAACCTCACATCTTGACCATGATGACTTCGGCGCTCAGAACCCCAGCAACCCAGGCTCATCATCATCACTCCGGGCCTGTGTGTATGCAATTTCCTTGCCTGACCCAAGAGGCTCTGTCAGAAAGGTTCCCTAGAGACAGAGGCTGCCCTGGGTGACGGGAGCTCAGTTCCACACAAAGAAAGCCATCCAAGGCAGCCGCTGGGGAGAGAAAGGTCCCCTCGAAACCAGGGGACCCCTCCTCCTGTTCACAAACTCCCCTGGGAGAAGCAGTCCAAACAGCTGCAGACCATCTTTCTCCAATGCCTCGGAGGCCCGCAGGCTAAGAAGCTGGCCTGAGCCTGCCTGCCAGGTCACCCTACCCAATTCTTCGTTACCTGGGCACAGCTTCCGGATTCACCTCCAAGCCCTCCTCCTGGAGGCTGTAAGTTGTAGAATGTGGTACGTAGGATCTCTACCCAATAGGCTTACCAATGCAAACTCATCCCGGCTCATGCCAGTTCTAACCATGGCTAACACTTCTGAGCACCCAACCAAGTCCCAGGCACCATTCTGAGCAGTCTCTCTGTGTGAGCAAATTTAATCTTCACCAAAACCCTCTATCTTCATCATCCCCGCGCATACGGGGAAACTGAGTCACAAAGAATAGCCTAACGAGGCAGGGCACCAGCTGGCAGGTGAACCCAAGGAGCCTGGCTCTAAAAGCAAGGCTTTTCTATGTCTTCATGCCGTCCTGCATCTCGAATGGAAGGGAGGGGTCGAGCAAGGGGGCCTACGACATGAGGAGCAAAGGAGCCTACATCTTAGCAGAGAAGACCACCAACAAACAAATAAATAAGAATTACACCCTGACCGGTTTGGCTCAGTAGATAGAGCGTCGACCTGCGGACTGAAGGGTCCCAGGTTCGATTCTGGTCAAGGGCATGTACCTTGGTTGCAGGCACATCCCCAGTAGGGGTGTGCAGGAGGCAGCTGATCAATGTTCCTCTCATTGATGTTTCTAACTCTCTATTCCTCTCTGTAAAAAAATCAATAAAATAAAAAACAAGAATTACAAGGTCATGGACAAGGGAGATGAAGAAAAAAATCAGGAGTGATTTTGAGGAACCTTCTGGAATGCCGCGAATATTCAATTATCTTGCTCTGGGTTGCGGTCCCATGAGTACACATGTATTGGAAGTTCATCCAGGGGTGCACCGAAGATTTAAAATGTTCCAGAAAAA
>NW_006297815.1:624572-641336 GCF_000327345.1 Myotis davidii | reverse complement strand
GAGAAAAGGGATACTGAAATGCTCCCCATGGCCAAAGCTGAAGTAATTTGAGCAACAAAGTACATTAGTATAGGACTGTATAACCCAAAGTAGAAAATAACTGAGTCCATGATGACATAAATAAGTGACTGAATAAAGAAATGGGAAAAAGAGACCAATCTCCCATACAGAGGAATTCCAAGTAACTTATGTAGGTACTCCGGCCTTAAGGAGGAGGACTATCACTCCCCACTCCATGTGAGCTGGGCATGGTGACTTCCCTCTAAAGCATACAGTGTGGAAGGGGAGAAAACTGACAAACGCTCCCTGAGCATCTGGGGTCAAGGTCAACATACTCCGTTTATAATGTGTACCCTTAACATGATGTGATGAAATGGCACTTCATTCTGTGGTCTTCTTCCCCAAAACCCCATTATTCCAGTCCACTCCAGTCCAATAATGAAAAAAAAATCAGATAAATCCCAGTTGAGTGACACCATACGAAATACCTGACGAGTATTCCCCAACACTCTCAAGGTCATCAAAAACAGAAACTGAGAAGTTGTGAGAGCCAAGACAAGTCAAAGAAGACATGTAACTAAATACAATGTTGTATCCTATGTGGAATCCTGGGACAGAAAAGGGACTTTACCTGTGGCCAGCACTGCTCAGTGGTTAGAGCACCAGCCTACACACTGAAAGGTCTTGGGTTCAATTCTTGGTCAAGGGTATGTACCTGGGTTGTAGGCCAGGGCGCATGCAGGAGGCAACCAATCGATCTCTCTCTCTCTTTCTCTCTTTCTCTTCTTCTCCCCTCCCTCCCTTCCAAAATCAATGGAAAAAATATCCTCTGGCGGGGGATTAACAGGGAGAAAAAAAAAAAGAAAGAAAGAAAAGGGACCTTAGTGGAAAAACTAAGGAAATCTGAACAAAGCGTGGACTTTAGTTGGTAATAACATCAATATCGATGGGTTTCTTGTGACAAATGGAACATACTAATGCATGAGGTTAATAATAGGAAAACTAGGGGGGAGGGCGTTTGATATGAGAATACTCTGCACTATTTTCACAACTTATCTGGAAATCTAAAATTAGACCTTTGTTACTAAAAGTAACAGAAAATGATGGAACGGCTCCTGTGGACTGCGTGGCCACTAAAGGCCTCCCTAAGGAGATGGTGTCAGAGATGAATCTGAGATGAGAAATAGGCAGCAGGACCCAGGGCACCATGTTCCCAGCAAAGGGCACAGGACACACGGGGCCCTGAGGAGAAAACAGAGGGGAAGGGGTCCGGAAGCTCAAGTGGAGTCAAGGGGAGGAAGGGGAGGAGGTAAACAGAATGTCACAAGGTGAACAAGCCGGCTCGGTTAGGGAGGGCATCGAGGCCTCAGGCTTGAGCCGCAGGGCACTGGGAGGTCAGTGGAAAGACTCAGCAAGATGGGACAGATCTGACCAATGCTTTTTCGATCGCCCTAGCTGTTATAGGAGGAGGGTTGGAGTGGGGTAAATAAGAAAGAGGGACAGTGGTCACACTTCATGTAGCAGTCAGAGGAAGATGCCACCTGGTGAAGAGCTAGGATGTCTAGGGAGATGGAAGAAGAGAGGTCTCCACACTTACGGGAAAGGGAATAGGGGAAGGGGGTGTACTGACCAAAGCAGGCCTCCCGCCCCCCACCCGTGACAGTGACAATCCCCACATTTGACCCTCTTGGAGAAGTCTCCACAGCGGGGCTCCAGGAAGGAAGCACCTCCTTGGAGTCAGAGCCTAGCTCAGGTCTGCCACTTACTGCCTGTGAGATATTGCCATTTAGGGCCTCAGTTTCCTCATCTGCAAAATGGCAACACCTCGGTCAAATGGGGATTGGAGGAATTCAGTCAGAGAAAGCTCCTGGTCCAAGCACAGCCTTCAAAATACTCTCTCTGAGTGTTCTTCCTCTTTCTTTCTTCTTTTCTTTCTTTCTTTCTCTCTTTCTTTCTTTCTTTTTAGCAAAAGTGGAAATTTATTGAAGAATAGATAGAAGGGTCCCTCTGAGTATTCTTTCTACAGGAGAAGGCCAAGGTGGGAGGAATTTTAGAATCTAACCTATCACCCCATTTTACAGAGAAGAAAACGGAGGCACAGAGACAGAAGGTGTCCAAGTCCCACAGGAAACTGAACAGGAGGAGACCCCCATCTCCAGCTTCCTTTTCTGGGTTCTCCCTCCACCCTCTGACCACAAGGGGGGGAGGGGGCTGGGCCACACTCCCTTAACCTCTGTCTCACAATACCCCTCCAGGAAGGTTCTTTCCTTGCTCAAAACTCCCCCACTGATGGCCCCCATGGCCGGGATGGGGACTGTGATGAAAGATGAAGCGCCCACCGACTGGGCCCACCCTGCCAACCTCTCGCAGTTACTCTCTCCCTTCCCCCGCCCCCCAGGCACAGACCACCCACATGGGCAGCCCTGCCTTCCAACAGGAGGTGCCTCCCGCCTCCTCTCTGGACCATGCCAATCCTCCATCTGTCAGGCCAGCCCCAGCAACAGCCAGCTCCCATACCCAGGTCCCAGCCATGGCGAGATGACCCCTATCTCTGCCCAAAATGACAAGCTCATAAAAATCCGCAAAAACCTTTGTTATTGCAGCCGCATTTAGGGAGCCACTTTTGTGTGGCTCTCTAGCTAGCGAGATGGGAATCTTTCTGGGTGAGTCTGTCAACAGCCCTCTCCCCAGCCCTCTGGCCGCCCCCGTGCCCCAGAGCACCAGGCTGAGTGCTCAGAGCAGGCACTCAGCGCCTCCTCAAAGCAGTAACAACAGGGTGGTACAACCATTAAGTTCAGAGATGAGCATTTTCATCAACCAAAGATATGAAAAGTACTCCAGTCGCTCATTTTCAAAGGCACCCTGGAGGCAAAAGTGAGCAACTGCTTCCCTTTGGGGGAAGCCTCATGAAATCTCACACACACCAAACAGAAAGTCCCAACCCCTCAATTAGAAGTTGGAGGAGTCTAACATACAGGTTTCTGTATTAGGAACCGTCAACTGTGTTTGCTCTAATTTCCTAAATTTTGTCCTAAATGCAAATACCGGCCCCCGAATTCCAGAAAGCCCTGCATTTTCTCCCACTTCCGTGATTCCAAACGGGTCAGGTTTATTAACATAAGGAACCTGCAGCAGCTGGAGATGGCTCGCTTCCAGAACGTACTTTATTTAAATTCTGGTTCCTGAAAGTCACCCTGCAGAGAGGCAGCCAGCCACCCTTAGTCAAGACAGAAAACGTGTGCTTGTGGACATCCCCCGACAGGTCGGTCTACCTGCACAGACACGCAAGGGCAAGAAAAGCAGAAAGAGATTTCTCCATAAATCGGGTTCATCCATCTAAGGTCTCACAGCTCAAAATCGGAGGCGCGTTGTTGCAGCCTCGGCTCATAGAGCCACACTTGGCTGCACCACCACAAGAAAGAGAAATTCCAATTTCCTCCTCCGATCTGGAATAGATAATACGAGATTTTCACTCACCTTTGGAGCGAGTAGAGATATCCATGCCCTCTACCACCTCCTGTTCTGTTTTGATTTCCTCCTCGGCCAAGCTGAAACAGAGCAAATTACGTTCAGGTTTAGGTAGACTGAGAACTTGCCCCATGGGGGCAGCTAGCTATTTAGAAGTCTTAACGACAAACCCAACTTTAAGACAATCCCCCATCCTTATGGAGGGATGGGGGGTGGGGGTGGGGAGAAACCCACACCTGATTGCAAAGAAAGGGTAATGTCTCCTAAAGGAGTATTTTTAAGACACCGGGTTGTCCTTTCTTTAAGTCAAATTACTACTCCAGTTACCGTGCTGGTGGGGGATGCAAAGAGCATTTTTTTAGATACACAATTACAATCTGCCCCCACCGGCCAATGAGCACCCAGCCTTGGAGTAAACAAGTGTGTCTGACTGTTAACACCGGATTCAGGTAGGAGGGGGTTTGCAGGGTATGCAGAGTTCTGATGTCTGAATTCTGTAAGGCAAACAGCTTTTCTCAGACCTCCCTGCTGCATCTGACAATTTCAAGAAGGGGCAGGAACAGGGGGGAAATGTACAGAATTGCAAAGTAGAAAAATCTGCCCCGGCTAGAAGCAAAAAGCCTTGTCTGGAAACATTCAAGCCACCAGCATTCACCCAGGAGTTAGGCCCAGGGTCTCCACACTCCCATCCCCCACCCCCAGGGATGTGTCCTCTGGGCAGCAGGCATGGCTTAGAGAAAGCAATGGCACTCTTTTGAGCTGTGACTAATTATTCCCCACCACTAAAGTGGAAGGAGGAAGGATTCTTTGAAAGAGAGGCTGAGAGATGGGGGTTGGGGAGAGACGCAAGAAAGCAGGCCCCCTTTGCTGGGAAGGTCCACCAGAATCTTCTCTCCCTTTCTCTTCTGGAACTCCCACTGAATAGAGAACAAACCATTTTATATCTTACACACACACACACACACACACCCCTAAATCAAGCCGGTGAAAGTCTGCTTAAATAGGTGCAAATGGTGAGGTACGAAGAACTTCAACATTCTGGGGCTGACAGTGAAGTGATAAGAATCTTAACAGCCCTGGCCAGTGTTGCTCAGTGGTTAGAATGTCGGTCTCAGCACCAAAGGGTCTCAGGTTACCAGGCAAGAGCACGTATCTAGGTTGCAGGTTCTATCTGGAGTGTGTGTGGGAGGCAACCAATCAATGTGTCTCTCTCACATCAATGTTTCTCTCTCTACCCCCCCTTCTCCATCTCTTTCCCCTCCTTTCCTCCGTGTCTCTCTCTCTCTCTCTCTCTCTCCCTCTCTCTCTCTCTCTCTCTCTCTCTCTCCCCTCCTCTCCCTCTCCCCTCCCCCCACCCTTCCACTCTATCTAAAAATCAATGGGGGGAAATTTACTCAGGTAAAGATTTAACAACAACAACAAAAGAATCTTAACAATTACTCTAATGCAATTCCACCTGACTGTGGTTCAACAAGAAAAGGGTGTGTTCCCAATGGCCATGGCTAGAATTTTCCACTGGGAAGACTCAAAGCCAAGACAGGAGGGAGGCCGGGCAGGAGAGGTAGGATGAGTGTCGTTCTGCATTCAGTAGTCTGGGACTGTTTGGGACAAAAGAGTACAAGAAGGCCTGTCACAGGGAGGTATGTTTAGGGGAGTTCCATGTTTGTTGGGGGAAGAGAGTTCATCAAAATGGGAACTACATAGAAAGGAAGAGATGATGGCTTAGAGTTAAGTGTAAGAACTTGGAGGCCTCAAACTTCCCTAGTGCCAGCACTGAGAAGAAAGGTAGTTTGGCTTTAAATCAGCATATTAACACCTTTCGCTCTCTGATATTGAACCCCGTTAACAATTTCATTTGCACCGCATCTGTAGAGAAAGGCTGTGACACAAATCACCAGAAACAACTGACAGATTGTCACGAGCGGTTTTCATCAGAAGAAAGCAGCCTTTTACATTTAAACACATCGCTAACATGCAATACTACAACGGTGACGGTGGAAGGTGATTTTAGCACTAATACCTTCTACTCCAACTTAAGAGGCACACATTCTCAACTCAGAAACACACCCTGCCTGCCCCACACACAGGTTGTCCAAATAGATACTGGTGATGGTTTCTTGCTTGGGGTGATTGGAAATAAATTTTAACAAAAAGCCCCACGCAGCCTTCAGAGCTGGATAGATGGTCCACTTCAAAGGAACAAATAGCCACCTTGATCTTTTCTACCAACTAGAATTGTTTCCGCCTCTAGCATGAAGTATGTGAAATCTTAAACTTCTTGAAACCAATCCCATATTTGGAGTGACAGAGAAAAATGCTAATCTGGGGTCCAACCAAAATGTCTGGTCCTGAAAGAAACAATGTATGCATAACAGAGCCCCAAAAGCCCACTGGAAGTATTTCTGCAGGGATGAAGACATTCAAAGGTATATGGATCATGGAGGAGGGCTGTGTTCAAGAGAACAATGATTTGGCTTGTAGCAGCCTAGAGGAGTTGAATACTTTCAGCAGACATGCTGTTGTGAGGCTAAGAAAATGCAAACTAGTGATGCAGGGGCTATTTGCTGCTGAGTTTAAGATAATCAATTCTGAAGCAGACAAGGGGGGCGGGGGGGGGGAGTTAAGCTGTTTTATCTTTCCAAGTATTGCAAGTGGGCCACCATAATCACCTAACTTTAGCAATAGCACCACCAGCTTTAGCAAGGATTTTGAGCACAACAATTTCAGAAAACCATCTTTTTCACCGATCAGCAAGCCATCATTCCAAAGGGAACCCGTACATGCACATGTATGTGCACACAATGCATACAATAATTTGTATTTGACTAAAGGAAATTGCAGTGTCTATGCATTAGAGGGGGGGGTGGGGGAATCATTTACAAAAGCAAAGACCAGAATGCAAAATTAGTCATTTTGCATAGCCACATCTAAAGGGACTTCCTTTTTCTACACCACTGAACTCAGGTTTGCTGTGTTGTTGTTTTTTTTTTTCTTTTGGCTTCGTTTTAAATATTAGTATGTTATTAGGAGAAAACCTATTTATACTATATCAAAAGTGGTGGTGAGAAAAGGTTTGTACCTGTCTGAATGCCCCACAGATCTTGGTCAATTTAGGTTAAGAACTGTTCAGTCACTTGGATTAAACACACACACACACACACACACACACACACACACACACACACAGTCAAATAACCATAATTGTTAAAAAGAAAAGGTGGATGCATCTGCAGAAAGGGCTTTCAACTCTTGTTAGTCACACATTAAAGTCTTAGGAAATATCCAGCATCTTTTCTTCCCTATCTGTTAGCTTCCAGCAACCCGGGATTCCCTAGGTCAAAAAACAAGGGGGCAACAAGCACTGGTTTCAAACTGGCATTACTTTTCTTTTCTTTTCTTTTAAAATCTGCAGGGAAGGCTGAGGATACCCACATGAGGAAAGGGGTAATATTAGCTGAAAATCAAACTACCGTCTCTCCCCCCACAGGAAAATTCACCATCAACTAGTTGTATACAAACGTTACCACCACCACTTCTTACACTCACATTTACCCAAGTCACCTGCCTCTGGATTTTACAAACTGATAACATTTCAGACAATTCAAGAAATAACAGTGCCTGCAAATATAACCAAGGGCATGCCAGCCAGTCCCAGAAAGAATAAAAGATCTCTCTCCCAATGCCTGAGCAAGAAAACCTATGCTTCCCTCTTAACCTGCATGCACTTTTAAAAAAGAGCAATTAAAAGTTGCAGATGAACTGCTGCACCTCCAGGATGCTGCAAGCCTTCTGATTATTAATTCTGAGGACTCAAGGCTGGTCCGTAATTCCCAGGAATCCCATCCCCTGAGCACTTCCAAAAGGGAGAGAGAGAAAAATATATATACATATAGTTTTAACAGAAAAATGCCTGGATGCACAATGCCCAGATCTTTCTTTCCCCCAAGTGTCCCTACTACTTGACTTTTAACCAAGAATATCTAAACCCATCTAGAATATACAACCAGCATGCAGGAGACTCTGGCTCTCTCTACAGCTGAGGATCACCCCGCAGCAATTCAAAGAATCATGCATCATTCCAAAGGACTTTTCCTTCAGCTTTTTCACTTTCATTCAGAATCCCAAACTGGTCCAGGCTGTAAGAAATAGTTAATCCCCAAGACACAACACCTTCCTCTCCTAGATCACAAAATAACCAACATCAAATTTTAAAAACCATGCTCCCCTAGATCTGCAATTCATTTTGTTTTAATGGGGGGGGGGGCGGTTAGCAGAGCAGCTTTATATAAGCACTCACCTAAAACGGGCAGAGTCATCGGTAGCTAAGCTATTTATGCAGGATTCTTAAAATGGCGTCTGGCAACACTGCCTCCCTCATTCCTGGGCTGAAGCTAAAATGGTAGCAGTTTGTTCAATAGCTGCAGCTCGTGGTTAGGCAGCCCTGCTACTTTTCAAGCCACCCTCCTAAAGATCTGAACCAGGCAGCGCTCAACCAGAGGGCACCAACAACCCAACGTGTAGAAGCTTAAAAAAAAAAAAACCCTGCAATGACAGGGGGGAGTTTGTGAAGTCACAGGTTCCTAAGGAAAACCCTTCCCTTTCGGATCCTGAGCCTGCACCATGAGGCTCTGAGAAGAGGCCCCCTCTGCCCTCGAATTAGGCAGTTGAAGATTAGGAAACAGGCAGGCGTGAGGGCAGAAGCTGCGGACAGACAGGTGTCGGTGCAAAACACGCACACACACATGTTACAAGGGAGCAGCAGGCTGGCGAGGGGAAGGAAGGAAGTCCATTTCCCCTTGTTGGTATATTAAAAGCCAGTTTTGCATCCATACCCACAAGGAGCTAGGTAAAATGAAAGGGCTTCCAGGACAGCGGGCACCTGAAAAGCCCAGCTAAAGGGCAGCACCCCAGTCCGAGGCCGAGGTAAAATCAAAAGGCTGTGTTATGAGCTTGAACACGGCCACCAAATGCCCAGCCGGTCCTAAGACAGCATCAAGGAGAGACAATTAATTGGGAGTCTGCAGGGACACAACAGTAAAATATTTGTTCAGCCAATGCACAGATTAGATTTGGGTCCACCCCCAACAGAGCCCTAAAAATTAACCACTGGTTTTTGCAAAACCTGCTTTCAGAGGCCAAACGAATAGCCTCAGAGTGGATAATGCAATCTACGGTTACAGGTCTGAGCGCTGGCCTCCGCGCTGTGGTGCTGGGAGGGGAGAGTTTCAAGGTGACTGCTTTTTCGCTCCAGGGGAGACAGGAGGGCACGGTGCCCAAGGCTGTGCCAGGGCTGGGACGGGCGGTTGGCTCCTCGCCGGCCGGCCGATAGGTGGGTAATCTTGATGAGGAGGGACAGCCTAGCAGCCTGGCTAGCTGCAGGGCTGAAATGGCTCCCGCCAGCTTGTTTATCTGGAAGGAGATTGGGGAGGGGGAAGGGCAGCCATAGCCTAGGCAACCTGAAAAGCCAGGGGTGAATCCTCGTTTTTTGCATTTCAGAGCAACACCAGGGCTTCTCGACATATTCCCTTACTAAATCTCTGCGGTGCGGTGGCAAAGGCACTTTTTGAGTGTCTTTCTTTGCAGGGTCAACCAGAGGCAAAGCCAGACCTAGGGCTTCTCAGCTGATAAATGTTTGTTGCCTCTGCTATAAGAGAGAGAAGGGAAAAGGCAAAAGAAACAAAGAGATCACACATGTGAAGTGGTTGGACTCAAAAAACCTACCTCTGCCTTCAGGGTTTTCTGGGTTCCTGTCACCCTGGCTTTTTACAGATCGAGTCCTTTCCTCCTCTCCTATTTAAGACCTGAAGCAGTTCGCCACTGTCCTCCCAGGGAAAGAAAAGGGGTTACAAGAAAGAAAGAAAAAGAAAGAAAGAGGGGGGGGAGCTATTGTTTTCATCCTTAATTTATAATCCACGATGCCCCATTGTTTCCTTCTTTCTGACTCAAATCTTTGAGCTAGTAATTACAAAAGTAACTGGATGGGGCTCCAACAGGCTAACCGTGTTCATGCCCGGCAATTAGAAAAACTATGTAGAAAGTTTACTGAGTGATTATATATAATTAATTCCCAGTTACACAGGGAACACTGACCATTTTCTGGAGCTAATAAAAGCAGTTGCTCCCCCTCCCCCCACGTGAATGCCACTTAATTTCCCAAAGCAGAAAGTGAATCCATCCTGGAGGGTCTTGGAGGGGAAGAAAAGGGAGGGGGGAGAGAGGAATCAAAAGGTCCAGTGTGTCTGTGTTTGTTCCTTGCAGCTGTGCATCCTCTTTAGGGACTGAGGAGGCAGAAGGAAAAAGGAAAACAGCCCCATGTTCTGTCCCTCCCTCTGCAATTTTCAAACGTGGCAGAGGGAACATTCTACCTTGATGTAAAAAAAGAAAGGGGAGGGGGAGAGAAATGCCTTAGGAATGGAATGCAGGAGACTCTTCGGCTTGGTGGATCTGTTTTTCCTAAAAGGAACAAAGATGGTAGAAATTTCCAGAAGGCCCAGTCTCAATTCGGCCACTGCAATTGTCAATCTGTAACCTTTCCTCCCAGTCTATTGGTTCAAAAGCTGGAGAGAGGAGCCCCATTGGGCTGCTCTGTGAGCCAGCACTGCTGTGCCTACCTAGTCCTGCTGCAATGCAGACATGTTTAAACCCCTCACTGAAACTGGAAAATACTGCTACTTTGAAAGCAACTGACTTGGTACAGACTCAGGCTTAGTGGTGGCCACAGTACCCAGGAAAAGTGACTAGTTTGGTCCAGGTTGGGAACTTGCTGGGGCTGGCTGCACATTTGAAAACAGATCTTGGCTTCGCAAACCTGTGTGAGCCATTTTTAATGTGAGCTTTTAGAGGACAAATACCTTGCCCTTAGGTTTCCTTCCAGCCCAACAAATACGCCATTATGCAAACACTGAAGGCACCAAAGCAGGAGTCTTGTGATTAGATATTGCTTCTAGGGAGGCCACAAGAACCTCAGTATATAATTTCCATTTACAGTCAGGAGACAAGAACAAAGAAAATAGCTAAATGTCTGAACTGACTTGCGTGGGGCAGTACAACTGTTCAGCTTTAAGTATATAAAACATCATTAACTCTTGACATTTTACTCTAAGAAGCTGGCCTTCCGCAGACTTTTCTTAACTCAGAATTTGGTACATTTCTCACCATGAAATGAGCCTTTTCTCCCATGGGTGCTAAAAGCTGGACACTAATTTAAAAGGAAAAAAAGATTATTGACTCCATCAGGTTGGCATAACACAGCAATTGAATATATTTCCAGCATTTACAGCTATGCGGGATTGGTCTCCAGGCTGGAAACTGATGCACTGAACTTCGAGGGAAATTCTGAAGCTAACGCCAAACAAGAGTCCACTTTTTTCACTCTGAAGTTCTAACTGCAGCATTAAGAGATCAGGGGAAATGAAAAAAAAGTAAGAAATAATTCATACGTAAAGGAAAGCATGCATACAGATGTGTGTGGGTCAGACCTGGAAGAGGCCAAATCTGTTTTGCAGTGAGTCCTTAATCAAATCAAGTTTGCTGGTGGGTGGGATTTTGCGCTCTGTGTTAGTATCTTAAAACCTGAGTACTGACACCACTAACCCCACACACACCACCCACACACCCACACACACACCCACACACCACCACCAGCTCCTGCCCTTCTACTTGCTTAAGGCTCTGTGACTCTTAAGAACAAGCACTTCCTTATATTTCACAAGCAGATCACCTACCCAGACTTCTATCTAATATCCAAACAATCCCAATTAAAGGTCTCCAGGCAAGTCACAATGAACTGCACATGTCTCCCCTGTCTGAGGGTTAACAGGAAGTATAATCTTCAATCCTAGCTGAGGTTCTCAGGAAAAACAGTGGATTCAAACAGTCACCTAAAATCAAGACACTATTTAAAAGCCCTTGTTTGGTTCCTGCTAATGAAAAGCCCTCCACTGCTATAGCCAAGACCCCCTGCTATAAACAGACCCCAAATGTTCGCCAAACTCTTTATACATGGTCACAGAGGAAATGGATCGCTTTACTTACCCAACATGTTCAAGCAACCGTCTCATTTTTCCACAGTTAAGAAGAGAGAACAGGCTGGCAGATTTGGGACTTGATCAAAAAGGAAATTTTTTTTTAAAACAGTTACATGGGATTATTAAAAACACACACCACAACAACAACACAACCCAACAACTGAACAGGGAATGCTGTCATGAGCCACAGTCGTGATTTTATTTCCTCTGCACTATCACATGCATAGAGATTTGGATACAGAGGATACAATATGGCTCTCATAGCTCGTCAGGTACCCACATTGTCCCCCACCCCCACTCCCCATCCCTACTCCAAAAACTTCCTCCAAAGCCTAGAAAACACTTTCAGAAACATTTGCTGGCTGCAGGCTGGCTTGCAGAAGCCCAAACACTCTGTTATCAACAGAAGTCAGGAAAAAAAAGGCTGAACAATGTAGTTTCAAGTGAAGAAACCCTGTAGGGAGAGAAAAGACCATGGAGAGACACCACCACCCACCTAGGCCCCAGGAGCTAGGCGCTCTCCTGAGCCCTGCTGTGCTGAGGGCTTGGTTCTGTTTAAAAACACACGTCCTCTCTGGTCAAAACTTAGTCCAGCTTTCCCAGAACCTCTTTGGAGAGGAAAACTTGCCTGCTTTGCTGTCTGCCATGAGCTCTCCTCAGAGAGGAGCCTGCTTGCTCACCTTCCATTTTCTTCCCCCAGCAGGCATGTGACACAAGAGAAGACAATAGTGCAGGGGGGAAACTGCTCAGAGAGAGAGAGAGAGAAAGAGGAGGAAAAAAAAAAAAAAAAAACAGCTTCTTTTTTGGCATACCAGGATCTAGCTTCAAACTATTTCAGAAACACCATGTCCTGATGGAAGAAAAGGTGTGCCAGGCCCTTGCCAGTTTGCAAAATCGAGCTATGGCTAATGGCTACTTAGCCATGTGACCCAAGAAAGCAAAAAAATTCTCTCTAAACAGTTCCAAGTTAACCTAAGTGCTGTGGGGGTGAGTGTGGCACGGCCAGCCACAGAGAAATCACACTGCTCGCCCACAATTCGGATGTCTCAGAGGGAGGGGGAGAAAAGATGGTTAAAAAGTCGAGCTTACCTCTGTGGATGCATTGTTAACACTGTGTAATGTCAATACTTATAAAACATGGAGGACAGGCTCCTAGTTCTCACAGAAAAAGGGTTTGGC
The DNA here is from genome assembly GCF_000327345.1 of Myotis davidii. NCBI lineage: Eukaryota > Metazoa > Chordata > Mammalia > Chiroptera > Vespertilionidae > Myotis > Myotis davidii. The sequence continues at coordinate 628,662 of NW_006297815.1, read as the reverse complement.
ACTTCGGCTTGATGATCTGGCCGCCTAATAAGAGCTCATCCCCGATTGGCTGGCCCGGCAAATCGGAGTGTAAGGCGGCCCGGGATTGGCTGAAACACTTCCTGAGCGATTATCTTTGTGAGGCTCTGGTGAGCAAGAGCCATCCTGTGCATAGAAAAAGACAGGCTAAGCTAGGCCTTTTGCAGCAAGAAAAACTTGGGAAAGGGGCCCCCGCACGCACTTCTCCCCCACCCTGGCTAGATTTCTCAGCACGGGCAAACCAGTGCAGCCAGCCTGACCTGCTCCAGCAAAGCCCGAGGCCCAGATGCCACTGGGAAGAGAGTTTTTGGGGTGAGCTGACAGGGCTCACCCTCACTTGCCCCCCACAGAAGCGGCTCTCTGCTAGGAGGAAGGCTGGCCCTTTTCTAGAACGATCCAGCAGAATGGTTCACCCGGGGACGGGGGGAGCTGAGGAGTGGGGAGCCCCAGGAAATGGGCCAAAGGGGCAGGAGAAAGGGGCTGGAGGCAGGCCTCTGGGGAGCTGGGGGGCAGACAGACAGGACAGGCGAACCCCAAGAAATCACTAAAGAGCAGCCCTGGCTTCTCAGAGCGCAGAGGCTCGGGCCGCAGAGGGGAGGAGGGGAGCCGAGTGGTCAAGTTTGCATAGTCATTGTCAAAATGCCTCCTGGAAAAGCAGGCCAGAGAGCCATCCTCGCGGCACCGACAGTCCTCTCAGCCCCCGCAGCCAGGACGCAAAGGAAAAACCAACAGGGGTTCCTGCCTCCCTGCCAGGATGCCAAGGGGCGGCCCCCCTCTCCGTCCTTACCCTAAGAAAAGCCAAATGCGCTCCTAGCAGGCCACATGCCTAGATCTACAAACTTCCCTTCCCCTCCCGGCCCCCTCCCCCACCGCCGCCGAGGCCTGCTAAACCTGTCAGTTAAACAAAAATCTGACTTCCGTATTAGCCTGCGATGCCTTCAGCTTCCTGCCTATTAACCCTCTCTCGGACTCTGGGCCTGGCTGGGAAGGACTAGGCCCCGAGAGCGCAGAAAAGGCCTGTGGAAAAATACCAGCTGCAGCTCCCCCGGCAGATGCAGAAAGAGAGAGAGAGAGAGCCGCTGTCTCTCGCCTTTGCTTCCCAAGGAGGCGTGTACCTTCTGAATCCAGGGCACAGGCAGTGCCTCTCGGTCTGAGAAGCCATTTAAATCCAGAGGGAGAAAGAAAGATGTCAAACTCGGGGAGGGAACAAGAACCCCCATTATTAGTCAGGCATACACCCACTGCTTAGCCCTTCCTGTCACAATCACCCCTGTATGTATGTACTTGGGGAGCTGGGCCCTCGGTGGGCAGACAAATCCCATGGGCTTTATAAGGATTCTTGCTGAAATTTATTTCCACAGAGGACGGCTTCTTTTCGTCCCCGAAGGCAGATGGAACAGCTATTTCACACACAGCTCTATACTTGCCAGCTCCCGCCCGCCCCCCCCCACCCCAACTCTGGCACTGCTCCCCAGTAAAATATTAACTAGTTTTTCAGAGCTGCTTATACTTCCACCCATTTCAGTAGTAGTAGGTGGTCTTTGCCTGTTTGCTCCCCAAAGCTGCCTTTGTAGTTGGTCTGCACCCTGGGAAGAAAAAGGCAAGCCCAAAAGGATCTCAAAATGCCCATGCTTGCTTTCCTTCCTCTTCAAGACAAGCTGCTTAATTAACAAGATTTATTTTAAAACTGCAAGTGGAACGACAGAAGCTAAGTAAACACCATTCTTTAGAGGCTGGAGAGAGCTTCCAGAGGTGAGGCAGCCATATTCCAGGAGGCAAAACTACGGCCCAATCAAGGATCCCGACTCTTCTAAAATTAGGACTCTTGGGCTTTCTTTGCTGTCCCACGCCATTCGTTCCCCCCCCACACACACACACAGGGACAACAAATGCCCACCAAGTGTACATCAATTCTTCCTGCTGGGGAGCCTTCTATTAGGCAGCAACAAGCCAGGAATCCACACACACAGTACTGCAGGGACAGGGCCCAGGCTGTATGAAAAGGGAGGGGATTTTGTTGCTGTTGTCCTTGTATTTTAGGCTAAAGAGGCCAAGATGCAGGGAGAACCAGCCCTCAGGACAACAAGCCTGGGCCTCACCAGAGAAGGGAGGGGCCCCCTCTTCCTGGGGTAGGAAGCTCGCTCTGTCTGTACCGGGAGACCAAATGGGGGACAAGAGTCGTCGGCCAAAGCTAATCAGACTGTGTTTCCTCCACCACCGTTCCATGGGGAATACTGTCTCTGCGGTGCTACTTTTTTGGGGGGGAGGGGGGTAAGGGGGGGAGGCACAAATACGACTGGGTTTGTGATGAATCTTGTGTGCAGCTAACTTCACGACCCAATGAGGAAATGAAATATGCCACTGGTGCCGCGTGGTGGATTTTAACCAGGGATTAAAGCTTGTTGCATAAGCAGCTGCAGCATCCTCCCCCTCCCTCCCCTCCTCTCTCTGATCACTTGATCACTTGAAATGTTTTCTGGGGCAAAGAGCAGGAAGCTGCAGGCTTATTCTGGCAGCTCTGCTCTGTTTGAGGAATGCTGTTGGCATTCAGGTAGATCTGAGTTATCTGGAAAACAGCATTTGGGCTGGGGACAGTGACAAAGGTATCGTGGCAGATGGAATCCTGGGCGAGTGACGGATCAAAAAGGAAGCCCAGGGCAGGCCCACTAAGGGCCATTCCTGGGCTTGATGGAATGTGGCTGATAAGAGGTCCTCCCAGTGCTGCTGGCCTGTGTCTAGAGAGCATTCCGTGGCCCTCCTCAAACCCTCCCTGCACGGAGGGGTACTGGCAGCTACCAAATGCTCCCGGTGAGCCAGGCCCCTGGGCTAAATCAGCACTTTCCACAGACTGGCTCCAGGAGGCAGGGAGCATGGTTACAGACGTGGAAGTGAGCCCAAAGACGTGAAGTGAGCTGCCCAAGGTCACACAGCTGGCAAGGGCCAGAGACCAGACTTCCAACCCGGTTAGGACTCCACAACGCTAAACCCTGCACCTTCACTTGCCTCTACAGAAAGAAAAGAGAGCGTATGGTCAGTGTTTTCTTTAAGGGGTCAGCTCCTTTGACCATGAGTTTTACGCCCTGAATGATGCAGTTGGGAGAATTTTAGATCAGACTCACCGAAGGCCTAGAGAAACCTCCTCTCTCCCTACAGACCTTCCGCAAGATTTCAAGGGAAGTCGCTTTGCCATCTCTAAAATCAGGCTTTTATGTTCCTTGAAATCAGCGATTCTCAACCAGGGGTGGTTTTGTCCATCCCCACCCCACCCCTCTGCCCCCAGGGTACGTAACAATGTCTGTAGATTTGGCGGTTATCACTATCTAGTAGGAATGCTGCTAAACATCCTACAGCGCACAGAACAGGCCCCCAGCACGGAATTATGTGGTCCAGCCATCCCATTGTGCCAAGGTAGGGAATCCTTGGCTGAAAGTAAAAGGAAGAAAAAATCCAACCATTGTGCCTCTGGATAGAAAAGGCAGCACAGGCCTAAACAAGCAGGTTCCGTGGTGATATTAATAAGCAATGAGCTAATAGAAATAGATTAAGCCTGTCTCTCTTCATATTCCCAGGGGACGGAGAGAATCGGGGGACAGAATCAGGCAGAAGGAAGCCAGGCAGAGCCCCGGTGATAAAGCTGGTCTCCCAGGAGAGGAAGGGCTGGCCCCAGCTCCCTTCTCCCCAGGCACCCTCACTAGCGGTGGCCTGGCCTCCCCAACATGGCTCTCCACTGGGCTGGCCCACAGCCAGGCCAGCAGCGGGAGGAGCGGCCTGGGCAAGCTGCAGCCCGAGATAGCCTGTTCGGCTGGCTATGAAAATAAGCACCCACGGAGTTATCGGCCTCAAGCTCGCAGCAGGCCCCTCGGTCCGTTATGGGAAACGTGGGGATCGAGGCAAGGAAATGGTTTAAATATCTTGTTTTGTTTTGTTCCTTTCAGCCAATTGGAACTGAGGCCCACTTCAGGCATGGTGACAGAAGGGCTCACCTTCAGAAGCAGGAGTCATGTTACAGCCACAGAGAGGCGGTTAGGACTCCCTACCTTGGAGAAGAGTCCCCCTGGAAGGTCTTTTTTTT
>NW_006297815.1:622889-624367 GCF_000327345.1 Myotis davidii | reverse complement strand
CGCCACCCCCACACCACCACCCACAACAAAGAATGTCACCACTGCCTGTTAGGTCTGATCTCTCAGGGGTGGGGGTATTGATTCAATCATTTGATCAGACCTAACACTGCCCAGGTGAGAAAACACTGAACTAGGCTGAGAGCTTCCAGGCCAAGACCTGGTCTGAACGCTTCGCCATTGTGCTCTCGGCGTCTAACATTATGCTCCACATGTATTCGAGCTCCACAGAACACCATCCCCCGCTGCAGGCAGGGGTCTCCAGCCCGAGCCTCCTGCTTCTGCCCTTGTAAATGTGTATGCACACGCACACTGCACACAGACAGGGGCAGCCAGTGAGCCTTTTAGAACAAGTCAGATCTTGTCCCTCCTCTGCACAAAGTCCACCGTCACTCAGATTAAAAGCCCAAATGCTAAAGATGGCCCTTGGCCCTCCCTACAGGAGCAGTGCCTCCCTGATCTCTGACTTCATTCCTCTTCTTCCCTGCTCCTCGGGCTCACTCCCCCCAGCCACTCTGGTCATCCATCTGTTCTTTCCACCGCCTAACACAGCCTCATTCCCTCCCTCCCCCAGGCCTTTGTACTTGATCTTGCACTAGGCCCCTCCCCACTTCCCCAAGCCATCTAACAGAAAGCCATTTCCCTCCTCTAGCCTCATGTGTCCGCATCTTCCTTCCTGCCTTCTCACCTGCTTCAGAAAGGAGGCTTTCCCCAGGCCAACCAGCACCTCTGCCCCTGCTCCCTCTATCAGATGCCTTCCTACCTGAGCCCTGTCTCCACAATTTGCCTCCTTTCTCTTACTCTTTTAACCTTTTCCCTTTCTACCCACATCAAGCGGCAGAACTGTGCAGTGGTTGAGTGTGTGGCTGCTGGCATCAGACTGTCTGGGTGTGAATCCAGCCACCCCACTTGCCAACTGGGTGGTCTTGTTTGAGGTATGAAATTCTCTGTGCCTTGATTTTCTCATCTGTACAATGGGAGCCATCATAACACCTACCTGGAAACATTGGATGGACCATTCCTATCAAGAACACAGCACAGTCAGCACTCATTTAGTTGCTGCTATAACTTCCCTCTGCTTACTCTTTTTTTTTTTTAACTGTTTTTGTTTTTGTTGTTGTTGTGTGTGTGTTTTACTGTTAATCTTCACCTAAGGATATTTTTCCATTGATTTTTAGGGAAAGGAAAAGAGTTTTTTTTTTTTTTTTCACTTCTTTCTAGGAGGGACTGGCAGGATTAGGCAAATGGAGGGAGAAGGGAAGGGCATGGGGGGATGGTACATCAACCAGACAGATGGCCACAGTGTGTGGGGAGAGATGGAAGGGATGCAGGAACAAAAGGAAAATCAAAAGAAAGATGATCCGGACCTCCATTTCCCTGCAGTTACTATGGAAGGAAGAGCACATATCTATTTGCTCTGTTAGTTTCTATCTCCCGCTAAACCAGTGGCAGTGGCTGGAGACGTTGCCACATCCAGAGGA
>NW_006297815.1:614525-621896 GCF_000327345.1 Myotis davidii | reverse complement strand
CTCCTCTGCACAAAGTCCACCGTCACTCAGATTAAAAGCCCAAATGCTAAAGATGGCCCTTGGCCCTCCCTACAGGAGCAGTGCCTCCCTGATCTCTGACTTCATTCCTCTTCTTCCCTGCTCCTCGGGCTCACTCCCCCCAGCCACTCTGGTCATCCATCTGTTCTTTCCACCGCCTAACACAGCCTCATTCCCTCCCTCCCCCAGGCCTTTGTACTTGATCTTGCACTAGGCCCCTCCCCACTTCCCCAAGCCATCTAACAGAAAGCCATTTCCCTCCTCTAGCCTCATGTGTCCGCATCTTCCTTCCTGCCTTCTCACCTGCTTCAGAAAGGAGGCTTTCCCCAGGCCAACCAGCACCTCTGCCCCTGCTCCCTCTATCAGATGCCTTCCTACCTGAGCCCTGTCTCCACAATTTGCCTCCTTTCTCTTACTCTTTTAACCTTTTCCCTTTCTACCCACATCAAGCGGCAGAACTGTGCAGTGGTTGAGTGTGTGGCTGCTGGCATCAGACTGTCTGGGTGTGAATCCAGCCACCCCACTTGCCAACTGGGTGGTCTTGTTTGAGGTATGAAATTCTCTGTGCCTTGATTTTCTCATCTGTACAATGGGAGCCATCATAACACCTACCTGGAAACATTGGCTGGACCATTCCTATCAAGAACACAGCACAGTCAGCACTCATTTAGTTGCTGTTATAACTTCCCTCTGCTTACTCTTTTTTTTTTTTAACTGTTTTTGTTTTTGTTGTTGTTGTGTGTGTGTTTTACTGTTAATCTTCACCTAAGGATATTTTTCCATTGATTTTTAGGGAAAGGAAAAGAGTGGGAAAGATAGCGAGAAACATTGATGTCAGAGATTAGTTGCCTCCTGCACAAACTCTGACTAGGGCCCCGGGCCAGGGAGGAGCCTACAATCTAGATTCGTGCCCTTGACTGGAATCAAACCCGGGACCCTTTGGTCCACAGGCCAACACTCTGTCTACTGAGCCAAACCGGGTAGGGCTCTGCTTACTCTTAAAAAGGTATTTTCTGAATGCTTCCAACTCAGTTTCCTTCCTCTTTCACCATCAGACTTTCCCAAGGAGGATATGGAAAAATACTAATAGCTAACATGTTCCAAGCTCGGTGTCAAGTACTGTTCTAAGTAATTTACATGAACTAACCCATTTACCTTCCCAACTCTATGAGGTGGGTACCACTATAATCATCAACCCATTTCCCAGATGAAGAAACTGAGGTAGGAACTATGAATAGTTCTGCCCTAAGCAAATATCTTGTACAGTCTCTTTTGCCTCAGTAATCACCCACTCTTTTTTTAAAAGAAATATATTTTATTAATTTTTTACAAAGAGGAAGGGAGAGGGATAGAGAATTAGAAACATCAATGAGCAAGAAACATGGATCAGCTGCCTCCTGCACACCCCCTACTGGGGATGTGCCCGCAACCAAGGTACATGCCCTTGACCGGAATCGAACCCGGGACCCTTAATTCCGCAGGCCGATGCTCTATCCACTGAGCCAAACCGGTTAGGGCTACCCACTCCTTTTGAGTGACAGTTATTCATAAGTCACCATGCCATCAATAAAGAAACTGATTAAATAAACGTGGTCCCACCACAACAGAATACTGTGCAGCTCTGAAAAAAGAATCTTGGAATTCTTATGTACTAATGTGAAACAAACTCTAACCACCATTGCGTTAAAACACACACTAGTATGTGGAATATAATACCATTTTTTAAAAATGGGCAAATCTGCCCTAACCAGTTTGGCTCAGTGGATAGAGCGTCGGCCTGCGGAATGAAGGGTCCCGGGTTCGATTCCGGTCAAGGGCATGTACCTTGATTGCGGGCACATCCCCAGTAGGGGGTGTGCAGGAGGCAGCTGATCCATGTTTCTTGCTCATTGATGTTTCTAATTCTCTATCCCTCTCCCTTCCTCTCTGTAAAAAAATCAATAAAATATATATATTTTTAAAAAAGGCACATCTCTGCATATGTCTATCTTTTTCTTAACATGTTTGCCTATTATACGTATAATCTCTTGGAAGCACGCTTAAGAAAGTGCTAACAAGATATCCTGGGTGGTTGGGTTGGGAGTGGGAAGGAGACTTTGCACCATTATAACTTTTATCCCTTTTGAATTTCAACACTTTGAATGGGTTACTTCTGCAAAAATAAATTAATAAATGTAATCTCAAGAAAATTGTGAAAGGCTATGAAACAGGCAAAAACAAATCCATGTGTAGTCCAGCTAGCTTCCCCACTAAGTGACCTGCCCCATCATGGTTTTTAAGCTACTTCACAACGGTAAATGGTAGAAGACTTTCAGTAATGCAAATGACTCGTGTCCATAGAAATGCAAATGTAGTCCCCAGGAATGCAATGGACTATTGACTTGTGGATATTGAGGAATTTTGCCAGGTTTTGCATCTATTTGTAAATTCATGCCAGCATTCCTCACCTGTGAATTAGTCATAGCATCTTACAAGTGCTCTCATTAGGTAAAATCTCTTGTGTTTCTTTTATAGTTGTATGCAGCTGTTTAGAATGAGTTATTTTTGAACAGGACTTTTTTGAAAGAAGAAGTCATCATTGACTTCCAAGAATCAACTTCAACAGGCTAGTTAGTATTAGGTCCATTGTTCCTTGACCTCTTATTAACATTTGCTACTGGACACTTCTGAGTTTTCAAAAACATCGCCTGGCCCGGCAACTCCTGCACTGCTCTGACCTTCTGGCTGTAGTTCCCCTAGTCTGGGCTCTGGAGCCAGCCTGTTGGAGAAGGGGGAGTCCATTCTGAGCTTCCTCTCTGGCTGCTTAGGGAACTTAAGCAAGTTATTTAACCTTTTCGTGCCTCAGTGTCCAAGCCTGTGAAGTGGGGATGTGAGGAGTATTGAACGCCTACACAGGACATGTAGGCGGTTTTCCTTTCCTTGCAACCTTTCCGTCGGAATCCCATCCACTGCCTCCACAGATTCCAAATTACACTACCCAGCTCCAACCTTCCCCTAGACCCCAGATCTGTGTATCTAACCCTTGGCAGGCCTGTCCGTGCTGTTATGGACAGTCCACAGATAATGTATGGAGCACCTTCTCCCCCTCGAAGGGCCAGACCGATGGTCCATTGCTCCAAAATATCAAACTGAGACCAATGCTATGAAGAAAAACAAAGCAGGATGGGGATATAGGGGAGTGACAGCACTGAGGGGCGGCCTGCTGTAGGTAGGTGGGGGAGGGCTCCAGGGAGGCTGTGACATTTGAGCTGCTGGACCTGGAGCCTTCCAGGTGGAGGGAACAGCAAGTACAAAGGCCGGAGGCAGGCTTGAACTTGGTAACTTAGTGTTTCAGAAAAACAAAAAAAAAAGGCTAAGTGTGGCCAGAAAAGGCCAGTGAAGGGGGTACAGAGGATCTGGGCATGGAGCTAGTCAGGAACAAGCTCACTCTTTGCTCTGCCATCTTTCCATTACTCGGGTTCAGAACATTCCAGAATGTTCTCTCTATCCCCCTTCTCCCATCTAGTCCACACAGTCTTTGAGTCTACCCCAAAGGAGAACCCCATGGAAAGATAATTAAGAACATGTACACTTAGGACCCAAGCTACTGGGACTATGTCTGCCACTGCCACGCACCAGAAACCAAACAATTTCCATGATTCTACACCTGGCTTCCGGCCTATACGATAGGAATAGTACTTCCTAGCTCATAAGGTGGCCCTACAGTCAATGAACTAAGATATGAAAAGACACGGCCCCTGACTGTGACTTCTGCAGGCTGGTTCCTACTCTACCCTCCTCTCCAATGGCTCCCCCTTCCTCCCTCTGTTCTGGCAACACTGGTCTCCATCCTCAGCTCCTCCTTAGCCTCTCTAGGCAGGGCCCCACCTCAGGTCCTCTGCAACCCCAGGGTCCTCAACCTGGAGCACCATTTCCCATGGTGGCTTCATCTCAGGACTCGGATCCCATCACAAATGCCACTCTTCCACGGAGGCCTGTCCTGACCATCCACCTGAGGCCAACTTCCTTACATTTTCTGGGACATGACTCGGTGGTTTCCTTCCTAGGATGACGTAGCACCACACACAAGAACCTTTATTTGTTTACTGACCTTTTGTCTGTGTACAAAGACAGGGACTTTGTGTATCTGGTCACCAATGTTCCCAGGGCCAGCACAGGCCTGGGGCATAGTAGTTGCTCAGTAAATATTTGTCCAATGAATGGCATTTTCTTCTTACATAAAGCAGGATTTGTACAAGATCTCCACTAGTTCAACCATGGCCGTAATATGGATTTAGCACCTTTTAGCACAATCTACGAGGTTGAACCATACGAAGTTTCCATTTGCATGTGAATAAAAGTCCAATTGCCGTCATTTGATCTATGGTGATATGCAGAAATATAACCAGCTAATTCTATCCTTCAACTGTTTACTTCAGCCATCTTGACCTACTGGAGGTCCTCAAAATGTGTCCATTGGCTCCTGCCAAACCTGTGTGGACCTTTGCACTTGCTCCTTCTGATGCTTCAGACCCAGGACCAAATGTCACCTCCTCCAGGAGGCCCCCCGGGATCACATCATGTCACAACACTGGTTTCCTTTTCTTCCCAGCACTTAACACATTCTAAAATGAGGTGTTGCATTTGCTTTTCAAGGCAGAAAATTTGTTTTCCTATACAAGGTTGTAATCCCACTGCCTAGAGGAAGTGCAGCATTTGGGAGTCTCTCGATGTTTATTCATTTGAGTGAATGTAAATTCCTTGGGCTTCTGTCCATCCTTTTAAAATAGGTTGCTTACTACGGGAACAAAAAGATGCTTCCTATGTACTTGCTAAATAACTGGAGTGACTTCTATGGATTTCCACCCCTTTTTACAGCCACCCCTGCCTCCATCTCCTTCCTTGTTACAACATGAGTATCATCGTCGCCGGTAAGAGCGCCACCCTTACACTCTTACGGAGCCTCACCCAGGCCAGGCACTGTTCTGAGCACATTTTGCATGTAAATCAATGGAATCCTCCCCACAACTCTAGGAACCACAGATGAGGAAACTGAGGCGCAGAAAAATGAAATCGTTCATCCATCTGAAAAAGGACGACCCTGATAAGAAAAATGAAGTCTGAGTCCTCTCAACCTCCAAAATTCCAAGAAACAAATACTATGGCGAAAGGGAACCAAATTTGACAGGAATCATGCAAAGGCGACCAGGAACCCCATCAGCAGCAACAGCAAAACCAAACAACACACACACACATGCCAGACAAAAGGAAATCTCGGGCGCAGGGACATCTGATCAAAACTCAACTCTGAGGGGCTCTCTCGGGCGACCAAGCCTTGCCCCCTCCCAGCATTTCCCATCCAATTCCAAAAGCCGAAAACCTGGACGTCACCCTTGACCTTTCCCCCTCCCACCTCCCATCCTGGAGCCCTGTACCTTCGGAGCGTCTTTGACTGTCGATTCCGGCTGCGTAGCACCATTCTGCAGAGCTTGTGTCTCCCTTGGAGCCACTATTAGCTGTGTATCTGGGCAGGAAGGGACCAGCTTCCCACCAGCCCCCAGGCCCCAGTCAGCACCCACCCCCATCCTCAGCAGCCAGAGGGATCTTTTGAAATTTCTATTTGGACCAGGACACACCCCCATCCCCCCAACCTCCACCTCAAAAACTTTGCAAAGGTTTCCCATTGTTCTCAGGCCAGTCTCAAATTCCTAACCGAGCCTTGCGGGGTCGGGGGCCTGCAGGGTTCCCGTCTCCAACTCCAGCCTGGTCTCTGAACTGTAGACCCCAGCCATCTCAGGCCGGCTGAGTTCAAATTCTGATGTCCTTCACTCACTGTGTGACCTTGTGCAAGTAACTGAACCTCTCTGGGCCTGTAAAATGTAGATAATAACACCTCCCAGAGTTTAGTCGGGATTAAACTAGTTCCTGTAGTAAAAGGGCTTATTTGCAGTATCTGGCACCAATTAGCTATCACTGTTGTTATCAGGTAACTTCAAAACCCGCCACAAAATTCATTTCTTCAGGGCAGCCTGCCTGGACCCACTTCCCCATAAATTAGATCCCCTTGCCATACATATGTTGCCCTTGTGGTACTTATGGAAATCATAATTTAGTACTTAATACATGTTTAATAACTGGATATAAATTCCTATGACTGATTTCTTATTTAGTGTCTGTTTAGTCAATTCTTAATCTCCTGGCACATGGTGGGTGCTCAGAAGTAGTTGGGGGAGTGTTGAACGGGAATGGCTGAAGGAACCAACCTTGAGGATGCCTGCCTGAAGCCCCAGTTTTCAAGTCCAGGCAACAGGAACACTGAAGCCCGCTGGTGGTAACCAGGCTACCAAAGGCAGCTACAGTCATTTGTATGTAAAGCATACATACCTTGCAGGAGCAGGCCAGCCTACTTGGTATTCCCCTGGAGCAGCTCAAAGGAGTAGCTGAGGAGCTGCAGGCCAAAACTGAAGCTGAAGCCCCAGGCAGAAGGGGTGGGTTACCCTGGTGTCTGGGCCTTCCCATCTCTGCCCCTTTTCACTGATCTTACCCACCCCCTGGCTCTCCAGCCCCAGGACCCAGCTCACCCCGATGCCTCTTGTCTCTGCTGTACCCCAGCCTTACATTAGAACTCCGGCACCGTGGCCAGGTTTAGCAAATAAAAATACAGGATGCCAAGTTAAACTTGGATTTCAGATAAAACAATGAACAATTTTTTAGTCTCGGTACATCCTATATTTAATCTGGCACGCCTAACTTTGAGGCCTCGTCAAACTCTCCCTAGTTGTCTCTCTTACCTTTCTGTTTTGGAATCCCGAGCCTCCTAGAAGAGTAACTCAACCTCTCTGAATCCGCTTTTGCCTCTGCAGAAGTGAGGGAACACCACCAGGCACTCAGGGTGGGGTGAGGACTCCAAGAAAATGACCTACCCCGTTCTTAGTATTCAGTACAGATGCCATAAAGAGCAACCAGTATGGCCAACCTTCACTTTCCTGTTTGCCATCTCCCGGGGGCCTACCCACAAACCCTTCTGAGCTATGAGGCATAGACGGCTGAACCATTTCACAGGAGGAAAACTGAGGGTGGCTATTCAGTGGAAGGGACAAGAAGCAAATGTTCAATCTTTGGATCTCTCATGCTAAAGCTCTTTTTGAACCTCATCAGATGTGACTGAGCAGTAAACTGTGAGCCCCTGGGGGAGGGTTTTCATGATGAACTCCTACAGCCCAGCAGTGTTTCAGAAGGCACTACATAAATATTCGTGCCCACCGGTCTCTGAGACATAATAAGAGAGTCTTATCTTCCCTTCCCTCCCCTCCCCTTCCCTCCCTTCCCATCCTCTCCCCCTCCCTTCCATTCCCCTCCTTTGCTGTCACTCCT